>NC_056739.1:1714306841-1714606841 GCF_019279795.1 Protopterus annectens | reverse complement strand
CGTCAAGGGCGGAGACACCCAGGAGGCGGAGGGCTGAGCCCCAAAGGCCTTGAGGAGCACTGATTCGTCCGCAGAGGGGGTTTGGCTATCCAGCCGCCTCGTTGTTTGAGGATCTCTAAGATGTCTGCAAATGAGACATCATCCGAGGACGACTGGGACCCCTCTGCATCATCCATATCAGTGTCTGATGTAATAGACTCGGGAGTCCACGTGCTTCCTCTTGCACGATCTCTTCCTTGGGGTTCCTCCAAGACAACTCAAGAACCCTCAGGAGGAGGGAACCCCACTGGGGTAACCTCAGGCCTCGGGCTCCGCTGGCTACGGACAGGGAACTGCCAAAGACCCAGTCTCCACGCCCAGGGAAGGTGCGGTAAAGCGGAGAGATGGCCAAGAGGACTTGGCCAAGGCACTCCTCATGGCCCTGAAAGCCGGACCCCAGAATCCTGGGAGTGTCCGGTCTCGAGCCGTGATAGCCGACGGAAGTCCCGCAAGCACCGAGGGGAGGCTGAACCCAGCATAGGTCCCAAACATCACCCCGGTCCAGCCGAAGAAGTCCGTACCAAACTCGGACCCGAGGCGGTTGGAGTAAGGGTCGGAGCCGACTCTGAGATCTCCACCGCTCCAACAGCACCTGCTCACGGAGCGAAGCAGTCGGAGGAGGAATGGCAATGGGTGGGCCAGGTCATCGGCTCCGAAGCCAACTGGGTCGGAACCGAAACAAATTTTTGGAAGACTGGGGACTGGAACAGTCTTTGGAGCACCCTGTCTATATCAGAATCTGACATTCTCGAAGACCGAGAGGAAACAGAACGGGTTCGAGGCCTCTCCATCGGCCCCAAAGGGCTAGGGGACCGCCGAGGCGACTTCGATGAGTATCGGCGCCGAGGAATACACACCAGATTCCATCGGTGCAGAGGTGGACTTCGCCGAGGAGGAAGTGTCTGAGCGGGACCCTGTCGGCTCCGAGCAGCGGAGCCGAAGGTGACCCGCCTCTCGATGCCCCAGCCATCGGCTCCGAAGCCAGAGGAGTCGATACTGGTGGCATCGAGGCAGACTGTTCGACCTCGGCTCAAGTCTTTGGAGCCGAAGGAGAGGCCTGCCTATGTCTCTTGGCGGTCGGATCCGACGGACTGGTCGGAACCGACGCCCTTTTCTTTTTAGCCGGAGAAGGAGAGGATGCCAAGGCTTCTTCAAAGGAAGGTTTAATTAACCCCTTAAGAATCAATTTATTTTTCCTCTCCTGGAGGACCCTGGAGGAAAAAGCGTGACATACGCTGCATGACTCCTGCAAGTGTTTTGCCCCTAAACAGTATACACAGAGCGAATGATCGTCTGTGATAGACATTTTGAAACCACATTTCGAACATTTTTTAAAGCCCGAAGGCCTAGGAGTTTGAGACATTATATTAAACAATTCCAGTAACTTTGACAGGAAAGTAAACAACTAAACTAGATTTACTGATGACAAACCTAAAAAAATAGGCTTACAGTTATAGCTTAACGCAAACACTTCCTGTAAATGACAGGGAACTCTGAAACCCTGTAAAGTTTTAAAAGGGTTGACAGACCGGGAAGGCCCTGGATGAAGGGGGGGCCGAAATCTAACTCAACCCAATCACACACAACAAGTTTTCACAATCCAAACACACACAATATGAGCGTTAGCCGTTAAAACAGCTTTTGTGACAAAAAACAGCAAAAAACTGACAGAAAAGTTAGTTAATAAAAACTACTCAGCCCAGCCAGCTCGAGACCACGTCTTCGCAGGGAAGCGGCAAACGAGATCTGGGGGACTGGTAGTGGTGCATCCTGGGATATAGTAAGCTCAGCCAATTAGAGACTTCGCTCTTTGGCATAAGCGTGCAATGGAGCCGAGGGATCGGCTCCGAACCCATCAGTCAGAATGTAGGCGAGATAGGATCACATAACATCACGCGTTTAGCGTGTTTTATATCAGGGGGCTGAAAGAAGTTAGGAACTGGCCCGAAACGACCAATAGACTACAAGTTACTGGCTGAAACCTCACAAAACTGGACCAACAGGCAGCTCAATGCTTCCCACTCCCACTGGTAAGCAAGGGAACTTTCTCTCTTCCAAATTAGGCAAAGAATCAGTAACAGGAACTGCAAACAAAGTCCAGGGATCAGCAAGCTCTGAAACTGGACTACTCTAGCTCAGTAAGGCGGGAAAACAAGAGATATATATATTTTTTTTTCAGAAAACAAGCAGAAACAGATACAGTAGACACTTATAAATGCTATAAATCGGCTATCACAGCCTACACAAACAATTTGCAACAATTACAGATTTTAAAAGTAACAAACTGAGAAATCAAGTGCAATAACAGAATAAATGCAGAAAAACAATAACAATGCATCAGCAAGCAGGCGAAATACAGTTGCTAGATAAATAGGAGTGGAAAGCCACAAAAAATATACTTAAATCAGGTAAAGTCGCTTTTTTAGCTCTCTGAAGCTTGGATTACTCTGCTGGCCACCACGAGGATCTGTGCTGAGTAGGTACAAGCTAAAAAATGTGCGTTTAGCGTGTTTTATATCAGGGGGCTGAAAGAAGCTAGGAACTGGCCCAAAACGACCAATAGACTACAAGTTACTGGCTGAAACCTCACAAAACTGGACCAACAGGCTGCTCAATGCTTCCCACTCCCACTGGTAAGCAAGGGAACTTTCTCTCTTCCAAATTAGGCAAAGAATCAGTAACAGGAACTGCAAACAAAGTCCAGGGATCAGCAAGCTCTGAAACTGGACTACTCTAGCTCAGTAAGGCGGGAAAACAAGAGATATTTTTTTTTTTTCAGAAAACAAGCAGAAACAGATACAGTAGACACTTATAAATGCTATAAATCAGCTATCACAGCCTACACAAACAATTTGCAACAATTACAGATTTTAAAAGTAACAAACTGAGAAATCAAGTGCAATAACAGAATAAATGCAGAAAAACAATAACAATGTATCAGCAAGCAGGCGAAATACAGTTGCTAGATAAATAGAAGTGGAAAGCCACAAAAATATACTTAAATCAGGTAAAGTCGCTTTTTTAGCTCTCTGAAGCTTGGATTACTCTGCTGGCCACCACGAGGATCTGTGCTGAGTAGGTACAAGCTAAAAAACGCGTTTAGCGTGTTTTATATCAGGGGGCTGAAAGAAGCTAGGAACTGGCCAAAACGACCAATAGACTACAAGTTACTGGCTGAAACCTCACAAAACAGGACCAACAGGCTGCTCAATGCTTCCCACTCCCACTGGTAAGCAAGGGAACTTCCTCTTCCAAATTAGGCAAAGAATCAGTAACAGGAACTGCAAACAAAGTCCAGGGATCAGCAAGCTCTGAAACTGGACTACTCTAGCTCAGTAAGGCGGGAAAACAAGAGATATTTTTTTTTTTTTTTTTCAGAAAACAAGCAGAAACAGATACAGTAGACACTTATAAATGCTATAAATCAGCTATCACAGCCTACACAAACAATTTGCAACAATTACAGATTTTAAAAGTAACAAACTGAGAAATCAAGTGCAATAACAGAATAAATGCAGAAAAACAATAACAATGTATCAGCAAGCAGGCGAAATACAGTTGCTAGATAAATAGAAGTGGAAAGCCACAAAAAATATACTTAAATCAGGTAAAGTCGCTTTTTCAGCTCTCTGAAGCTTGGATTACTCTGCTGGCCACCACGAGGATCTGTGCTGAGTAGGTACCATATCTCCTTTGGAACTTGTCTTTCTGGTAGACTAAGTTCATTACTTGGAAAACCGTGTTGCTTATTGCTCTGACAACTGCAAGGTGAGTCTTTGAGCTCACAATGGAACGGCCTTTTCTGATTTTGTACAAGGGCAGTGTTGTTTTACATGCTAATCCTTCTTTCATGCCAAAAGTTGTTTCTGAATTTACCCTGAATCTAGCCATCAATTCACATTTGCTTGCAAGAACTTGCTTGCTAAACAAGGGAGAGAAGACTCTGGCATATTTTGGATGTGCACAGACAGCTCAGTTATTACCCTTACATAACTAAGCCCTTCAGGAAAGCTGAAAGGCTACTTATGTCCTCTTCTGGGGCTAAGAAGGGTCAACCGGTCTTTTAAGTAAACAATTACTCTTTGGTTGTTCTCTGCTATTGTTTGTTTATTAACTCCCATCACTGTAAATCTATTCCAAGCAAGGTTAAGGCACATTCCACCACAGCCTTATCCTGCTTGATGGCATCTCACAAAGGAGTGGACTCGAAGCATTCTTTAGGCAACAGACTGGTCCTCTGTTCGTACCTTTACAAAGTACTACAAACTGGATTCATTCTCAAGTTCCAGAGCAGTCTTTGGCAAGGACCATTCTCCAGAGGCTCTTGGATCCTTATCCTTCTTCCTCCCAAGTACGGTAAGATTTGGGAATCTACCCATATGTCACTGGGGCAAGTCCTACCTAGATGTTCAAATTTCACACTGTCTCAGTGGCAGCACTCACCCACCATATTCCTTATTTTAAATATAGTTCAATGGTATACAACCTTGTTAAGCTGAAGGTTGGCTTTGGTAATTTGTGCTGGTGATCTTTTTTTGGCTGTGAATTTGTTGGTATCAAGTAATTCTTGCTTCTGGTCCTTCTTGGCTATTACTACTTGGCACTAAAAGCCTGAACAACAGTCCTTCTGTGACAGTAATTAGGCTTCCCCTAATGGGAAGAGTTCAGCCAACACCCTGTCACAGAAAATCAGAGGAAGGGATTCCTAGGTCTGGAATGCTGCCAGCATGGGTTTTTACAGGCACAGAACCCATATGCCATTGAGGCAGTGTGAATGATGAACATTTCAGTTTCTTCACAAATCTGTCAAAAGCTTTCTCATCCTTGTTGGAGGGGTTAGCATTAGCAATATTTTAACTGCTGCAGATTCAGATAAGGAGATCACAGCAGAGTCTGACTTAAATTTAGAAAACAGATATTTGAGAGTCTGAGGACCCTGGCTTGTATACCCTTGTTAAAACCTTCTAAGAACAGGGGATTAAATGACAGGCAAACTGTAAGTTGTCATAAGACATCCTCAAAAGGAGATAAAACAGGAGGGAACGCTACAGACTATGGAGCATCTAACTGTAATAACTCAGAATACTTTTTCTGGGAAGTAGAACTTTCATATTCATTTTGTGTCCACTGAAATACCCATTTAATTTAAAGACTCAGAAAAAGATAGGTCTTCTGGAGGAAATCTGAAGCTACACTTTCTTCAGAATCAGAATCTTCAGGTTGTGAAGAAAACAATGAAGCACAAGATTCTCACTCCGGTCCCTGCTCTTCTGACTGACAATCAGAATCAGAAAGAAAGGGTTCTCTTTTTTTCTTTTCTAACGAATTAGAGAAAGTAAAATCAGGCATTAATTCCCTAGCAAATTCCAGAAAATTTTTCCGGCCCAAGACAGATACAGAAGATATGTTCTTAACTTTTTGTTTTCTTTTCCTGGGAGTCTCTCTGTAAAAAGACAAACCCACGGCAGGCACACTGTCCCCAGGCTCAGACTCCATTTCCTTCCTATGGGGCAGACCTTCATCCATCCCTTCTCCCAACACCAACAAAAGTGGGTCTCCCTTGCCTACAGAGGACATCCCTACATCAGCAGAGGGCATACGTTGCCCCCTGCTTTTGGTGGCTATACCTAAGGGCCTGGGGGGAAAAACTGAGTGGTCTGACTTGCAAAGAACAGCCACAGCAGAGTCACCCATCAGGAAGAAGAAGCTGGCCCGACACCCAAAGACTCCCAAATAACTTAATTTTTTCGTCCGCACCTGCAAAAAGAATGAAGACCAGTAACTGCTCCACTGGTCTAGCCAAGAAGGAAGCATCAAAGATGGGCAGTGGAGCCTGTAACAGTTGGTGAACATTGTGACAGCATAAAAAAAGTGGTTTTCAGGTGTTAAAAAAATGGACATTCCCCAAAAGCACCAGGTCTTGTCCCATCACACAAATTCTATAAGCATATGTGGAAGAAAGCTCAAAAAACAGATTTTAACACAAAAAGTTTACATGAACATTCACAAAAGCCCCTGTAACAGTTTAAACAAGTGTGTTTCCTAGCATAAAATATTAAATTAAAGAAAAAAAAATTTCCTCAGAAGAATTAAATAAAGATTTCTCCCAGCAGGGGAGTTATCTGCCCAGCCTTGCAGGATCTCTACCACATCATCAGTTCCACAAAGCCTGCAGAAGGAGCTAATTTCTGTAGGCAAGAAAGCTCTCAGTTTTTTGGAGCTCTGACCACCTTTTTATATGGACCTCTGCTTGACCTCCTTGCAGTTAGTGGGCATGGAAGGTGTCCTTAAGCTTTGAAAAGCTGGCCAATTGATCATATCCTTGGCAGGTTATAACCAGAATAGCTTCAGCTACTGCAAAAGTAATCTAATGATGAACACACACAGGAGGGCTTAAATGGAAGTGTGTTCTAGGGGAGTTTGTACAAGGTATATAGCACCTATCTATATTAAGATAGACCTTGATGACTGGATGGGCACCCATAAAGTCATTCAGTGCCTGACCTGTTTCGCAATTCTGAAGACAGGAATTGCCCTGAGAGGGTGGCTATCAGCAAGGTGACTATGGTTAGTGTATCAGCTGTGCCTTGTAAATACAATATGAATCTATAAAAATTGGGTGAAGTTTGCCTGATTTGCTGGTTAACTGTATGTGAGGTAAGCATGAATGGAGCAGAATGAATTAATGATAAGGGAAGAGGTTAATGATTGCAAAAAGATGACAAGATCTGATAAATGTTAAAAAGAAGGGGACTAAAAGGTGAACAAGAAAAGTTTTAATTTAATCCAACTTTTACTTGTCTTGAGGGGAAGAAAAATAAAGCACATGGAACTACTAAATAATAATGAGATACAGATGACAGAAATCAGTCTGAAAGTTTGCACATGATGTGGTTTTGTTTGAGAAGGAAATAGTACTGTAGTACATGAACAGGAGGGGATTGGTGTTGGAATCTAGATTTATACAAGTGTGATAAAGTCTAAATAACATGATAATGGAAAAATGTATACATTTGTACATATCCTGTTACTGTTAATTTGTTTCTCAGTTTTGTTTGATGGTTTCAGTTAGTCACACACACAGAGTTCATAGGTGCATAGGTTCATAGGTTCATACTAGGCTATCTGCCCTAGGGCATTTATAAGCCTAGCCAGAATGTGTTTGGCTTTCGCCACCCATTTTAAATTTATTTTGCTATGCCCTTTTTCGAGGTTTTTCGAGCCCTTTGATCCTCTTGGTGAGGTACTTTTGGGGTCTTTCCAGTTGCTGCAGGTGTCTGGTAAGGTACATCCCAAAAGGGGCATTGTACTCAATTATGGGCCTGATGAGGGATGAGTAAAGAGGCACGATGACCTCCCCTGATCTAGATGTGAATCCCTTCATGATTAGGTGGGCTATATAAAATATTTTTCTAAACATTTTGGCCACGTGGTTGTCAAATGAGAGATTGCTATCAACTTGGGTCCCCAGGTCCCTAATTACTTCTTCTGTACTTAATGGATTACCACCTATGTGGTAATTTGTGGGCACTTTGTTTTCGCCAAAGGGGATGACTATACACTTTTTGGCATTTAGCTTGAGGCCATGGCTCTGGCACCAGTTGTCTGTTTCTATGAGGCCCTTTTGGAGGATGCTTGTGTCGGCTGGAGAGTCGATTATGGCGCCCAGTTTGCAGTCATCTGCGAACTTGGTCAGCCACAGTCCTTCCGTGTTGGCCTGTACCTCCGAGAAATATATACCGAACAAGAGAGGTCCCAGGACTGAGCCTTGTGGGACACCACTTGTAACTGGTTTGGAGTCTGACATGGCTCCAGCAATTCTAACCATGTGGGTTTTGTCCTTGAGCCAGTTTGCAATCCATCTAGTGACATAGGGGTTTATATTTAAGCTGGTGAGCTTATCTATAATGCCCGAGTGGGGTATTGAATCAAAGGCTTTTCCGAGGTCCAGGTAGGCTGTGTGGACCACCTTCCCTCGCAATGGCCTTGGTGACCGCTTCAAAGAAATCAACCAGGTTTAAGAGGCAGGATCTGCCCTTAACAAAGCCGAACTGGGTAGGATCCAGTGTTTGTAGGTCCCCAATATCTTTATTTATGAGGTCCATGATGATCCTTTCCATAGCTTTGCAGACCAAGCTAGTCAGGCTTATGGGGCGATAGTTTCCAGGATCCGTTGAGGCACCACCTTTATGGAGAGGGACCACTGTTGCTGTACGCCACTCTTTGGGCACATATCCTGTAGTAAGGCTGAGATTGAACAGTAGTTTTATGTTTGGGTTTAGCTCTTCTTGGAGTTCATGTAGGACGCAGCCCGGGACACCATCTGGTCCCACTGATGCTGTGTTTTTGCTTTGGAGAGGGCGGCTCTTAACTGAGCATCTGAGATGTCAGGGGGGCAGCACTCTGCTGGGATAGATATTTGCCCTTTGGTGGGAGGGGAGAAGTTTGCGCTGAGCCTGTCAGCTAAGATGTTGTCAATGTCTGTGGGTTCGTGTATTTTTGTCATTTTGGACTAATTCTGAGCATATCTGGGAATTACCACCCAGGTTCCTAACATAAGTAAAGAAAGCCTTGTGATTATCCTTAGTGTCCTGTGCAATTTTTCTCTCGAAGCTGGCCTTAGACAATTTTATGTGTGCCCGTAGTTTTTTGCTAATACTGATCAGTGATGCCTTCCCGTTTTGGGATTTTGCTCTATCATTTAGTAGCTTCCTCCTTCTATTGTATAGTTTGTTTATGGCTGGGGTCCACCAGACAGGAAGTCTGCCTTTGGAGGATTGGGTCTTGGTTTTATTTGGGATTGCATGATCCATGCATTCCTGAAGGTGTTCAAAGAATGCGTTTATAAAGGATTCTGCGGTCTGGGCCATATTTTCCACAGGCCCGGGGGCTTTGAAGGATTCCAGCTCAGTTTTGAGGAGTGTGAAATTTGCTTTAGAGAAGTTTTTCACTGTGGTTTTCTGGGCAGGGGGTGGGGTCGGGATGTGAATATCCAGTGAGATTAGTTTATGGCCTGATCTTACCAGTGAGGGATACACTTCTGGTCTGGAGCATAGAGCCCCCATGTTGGTGATGATCAGGTCCAGTATGTTTTCCCTCTTGTGGGAGTGGTAACAAGTTGTTCCATAGCATTTGAGTTTATAAATTCTAGGAACCTTTGGGCTAGGGTGTTGGAGCTAGAGTAATGCTCCCAGTCTATGTTTGGGTAGTTGAAGTCACCCAATATAATGGTGTTTGGAGAGACCTTCATATTTTCCAGTGTTCTCAGGAAGGCCGAGTGGGGTTCCTGGGTTTGGGAGGGTGGTCTGTAGCAGGCTATAAACTGGAAGGCAGTTTTACCCACTGTTAGTTGCACATGGATAGTCTCTGATGCTTCGTGCTTTGCCACCAACCTGAAGGTGTGGGTATCTTTGATGAATATCGATACTCTCCCTCCTTTTGTGGTTCGGTCCAAGTTTTGGGGCCGAAAAGCATGGTATGAGGTATAACCTGGTAGTGCTGGGGTGCTCTCGGGAGCCCTGAACCAGGTTTCTGTTACTGCACAGATATCGATGTTCTCCATGCTAAGGAGAGTTTCGAAAAGTGCATCTTGAGGTTTAGACTTCTGGCGTTGAGTAGCATTACTCTTAGTTTCTTATCCCTTGTGATACCTATGGAGGTGGGTTTGTCTTTTGAGCCTTGTCTAAAAAAGGCACTATGGGGGTAGCAAGAACCTTTGCCAATATCCGAAAGCCCAGGGGTGACAGGTGCAAGCCGTCCCTAGCGAAGCATCGTGGCTTGTCGAGCATATCATCCCAAGCTGACAGGCATTGAACCCCTTTGAATGACACCAGTACTTAAGCCAATTGTTGAAATTGATCATCTTGTCTTCATACTGTGGCATCATTCTTGGTGAGGGTAAGATGCTACTCAAGGTCAGGGTCATACCGGCCTGGGCTACATGCTCAGAGAGCTCCTTTATGTCTTTTTTCATGTAGTCCAGGGAGGTACGTCTCAGATCATTCACACCAGCATGGACAATGACTGAGTCATATTTGTACTTGCCTTGGAGTGACCTGAGTGCTTATGTTATGTGGCGGATCCTAGCGCCCGACAGGCTGCTCACCGTGACCCTCTCCTTGTTCAGCCTGGTGAGCGGGACGTCAGTGTGCCTGACGATAGAGTCACCTATTACAAGTGTATCAGGTGTGTTGTTTAGTCTTAAGGGCTGTGACTGTTTGGCACACTGGCTTTGTGAGATATGTGTTGCACATGTTTTGTTTTGGGGTAGCGGCTGCTTGGGTGTCTGCTTTGGAGGTCTCTGCTGCTTCGGCAGATCTTTATTTAGAGCCTCCGAGTATGTTTTTGTGTGATTATGTGTTTGGTTTGCTGTCGTGGTAGGTCTATGTGAGACTGGAATTGTAGTGAGTGTGGTTTCCTTCTCCTCCTGACGGTTTATGCCAGTACTGAGTTGAGAGAGCTTAGCCTCCAGTTTGGCTATATGGTTGCATCTCTCACATGTGTTGGAATTTGTTGGGAGGAGGAGAGGGTTGTCTGTGTACATGAGGCAGTTGTAACATTGCCTCAAGATTCCCAGATTCACCAGCTGGACCGGAGAGGAGATTGACAACTGACCTTTGGACATGCTAGAATAATATTGGGAATTCCTTAATAATTGAAAACCAGGGCCAGTGGGTAGTGAGGGTGTAGTGCTTTTAATTTTTAGTGCTGACTTATATAATTGCTTTAGTGAGTAAGTGCCAGGTAACTTAAGTGCAATGTGTTACAGGTAACTTAAATGCAAAAACGACAAACAGTAACTTTCTTTCAAGTGAAACAAGGAAATAAGTACAGTAAGCAAACCACAGAAGCGCTTCCATTGCATTTTGCTTAACACTTCTTTGGTTAACAAAGTGTATTCTTATTATGTTGTGCAACTAGCAGATAGAGTGAATGCCAGTTTAGTCAACTGTTTCATTAGCCGACAAATTTAAGTAGTGGTGCATATTGAAAGGGTTAGGGATAGATAAGGGGATGTGCAAGTGTGTGTGTGTGTGTTCTGCATACCTCTCAACTATCCCTGATTTTGACTCCGATTTTAGTTCTGTCCCTCTACACCTCTAATAAAACCAGTGACCTTTGGAAAAAGTTGGTGAATTACACTTAAGCAAATAATAACAATAATCGGTGGTGTAGACTTCTTTTACTTCAGAAAATGTATATTAATTCACTCAGTACTATTAACACGAGATGTTGAAAGAATAAGAACATTTTAAAAAGTGCTCCTCATTGTCCCTGATTATTGCTGGATTTGTCCCACAGAGACAGAGAGAGAGAGTGTGTGTGTGTGTGTGTGTGTGTGTGTGTGTGTGTGTGTGTGTGTGTGTGTGTGTGTGTGTGTGTGTGTGTCCAAGCTGTCTTGTGTAGTGGCAGTTTTATGGAAAGTTTTCTAATATAAAGTGCACTGTTAGTAATATGTACTAACTTTAACCTTGCCCTAACCCTAAGGTGAGTGAAGGAGATGAATGCATGCTAACCATTATACTAACACTGCCCATAACCACATTACTAAACCTTACCTTAGAAAAATGCGTTCAGTAACACTACCACTGTTTGAACAACACTGGCCTGAATGTCTGGAATGGTTACGGTTTGCAGACTGGAAAAAGAAATTGGTTTCCATTTATTAATGCACCTGGTGTTTGGATATTGGTGTTGTTGGTATGATGAATTTATTTATTTTATTTTACTTTGTTGACCGGGCTAGTATAGCTGGATATATGTCCATTTTCAGTAGAGGCCCGGGGAGAAAAGCTCCAGTGGATAAAATAATGTATTAATAAAATGAATGTCTGTCATGTTGTGATTGATTGCTTGTATGTTAACTATTGAGCATGTTGATTATTCATGATGTAATCACACACATGCACAGACATATGTAGTTTCTTTTTCTCTTGTCCTTTGCCAAGAACGGATAAATGTTCAAACTGTTCTGACCTTAATCTTACATGCTACCATTTGTTTAGCAATTAAAATAGAAAATTTGCCTTCACAGCAAACATAACTTATTTGGAATATGGTGCAGTTAAAATTGAAGAAGTCTAACTAGAAGGATGTTGTGGTAGCACTGGCAGCACATTCTTAGGAAGGCTAGAGGGTGTGGGTCATATCAGGAGAAGGAACTTTGTCAAAAACTGCACTTGGCAATCAATGATTAGAAGTCAGATCTGATGAAACATGAAAATCAGCAAAAAGACGCTTTTATTTTCTGAGAGAGGCACAGGGAATTTTAACAATCACTTCTGAAGCTGTTGCATCTCAGGGAGAGGAGATATCCCACCCATGACCAAGTCAATTTTTTTATGAAACAATTTTACACAAACAAGCTACTTTTAATGAGATACAGGCTCCAAAGGTCAAGACCTCGACTGACTCGTAATACTCGTGTACTAACGAAACAACGGCAAGCATCCACATTATGTGGGAATCTACTGTTAACAGCAGACATTTCACACTCTGTATTGTCCTGTTCCTGATGTAATAACAATGACTCCTGTACCACAAAAGACTTCAATTTACAGCTGAGCTTACAAGCTGGAGCACTTCTTCAGTCTACAAGTCATACATAAACATGCATTTCTGTCACTTTGTCGAATGATACAGACATCAGTAACTTTGTGTATTTCCACTTAAGAATCGACTCATATACTGCTGAAGGACAGACTTCAAAGGCAAGGCACAAGTAGGGAAGTATTTTATTTGCTTATCTACCACTTCTTTTATATTCTACTTGTTCAACTCAATCATAGCAGAGGTCAAGGATGAAATTTTGAATACTTTGGACTTGCCTTGTTTCCCTAAAAAATTTGTCTGTGAAAATAAAAGCTTGCAAAGTCTTTGACCCTCTTAAATAAACTCAGTTAAGATCATCTCACCAAATTCACAATTTCAGGAAGGATATGGATGTGAGCACATGGGTACCAGCAAGATCCGATATGGAATTCAGGCCATCAAGCTCTTTGCCAGACAACAGGCCCTATATGCTTCTCCACCAAATGTAAGAACCTATGAACTTAACTCTAATAATGTCATTAAAGTGTTCTCTTGTAATAAAGTGTTCTCTCATAATCGCAGTAAATACCATTATCAACTTTTTAAGAAGCTACAAAAATGTGGACAGTGAAAATCTAAGCCCTATTTGTTTTCACCAAGGGCACTTTTTAACAAACTTATATGGGAACCCCTCTACACTAATACCAACTTTTAACAAGAAAATCACAAAGCTTAAGGTAACAGTCTTTGAAAATGTTTTATAATTATGTGCCTGCTGAATAAATGAAGGCCAGGAATGACAAACACACTACCTGTTGTGCAGTTAAGTGACCAATGGTTTCAAGAAGCATGAAATTAAAAAAAAGTGTCTGGCAGTGCAGAACATATAAATGTATTGTGTTAGTCCATAAGAGTGGAATACCATCACATAAGAACCTGGTAGTGACATATGCATCGGGATAGTTCTGCTACAGAAAGTGTTTGACATTTGCTGCTCTTCAAACTGACTGAGTTGTATACAAGGACTACTGACCAAATAATTCTCAACCTCTACTATTACTCTGACAGTAAACAACAACTTAAAATGTATTAATCACAAACTTAATTTGTATACAATGTACTACAAATGTTTAAGATTTCTTACATTGCAAACTCAGTTATGTAGACAACTACTGTTTCTATTTTACAACTCTTGTAATTTCATGTGTTACAAATTTTCAGTGTGTTTTTGTGAGCTTTCCTCCACTGGCCACCACTGAAAAGAGGCCTCCGATTAGCTCAGTTCGACTCTCTAAGTAAAAAAAAAAAACAAACACAAAACTATAAATTTTAATTTTTTCAGACTGTCCCCCACCAAGAAAGACAATGTTACCCTTCTCGAACAAGTGCAGGAGGAAAAATTGACAAGCATATTACAAAGTACTTGCAGACGCACCTATTGCTCAGCTCAGTAGAATTAAAGCCTGTATTGGTGGGGAAAGCTTGCACATAATGTGGCTGACACCTCAGCTGGCATTAGGGAACATGGTCTAATGCTCTTTCTTTAACTATATGCTGTTAGATGATTAAACAAATGCTCATCCAAAAAAACAGAAAAATGTGTTATCAAAGTCTGTTACAGGTGGACCCACTGAGAATTTCTGCATATAGGCAATCCTCCAAAAGTTAGGCAGACCAACCAAAACCCTCTGCATGTAGTCAGTCATTCGAAACTTGCCAGTGAGCTATTGTTCGATGTAGCTGGCGTGTGTTTTGGGGGAAGGGTAAGAAAGTTCGGAACTGAAAACCAACAAGGACCCAAACATGACATCCATGTCTACCATGGAGAAACCATGTCACTAGGATTCATTCTAGTAGCATTTTCTCAGATGAAATGTGTGATTTCAACTTGGAGGACATGCTCAAGATCTGAAGGCTAAGAGATGTTTTCTTTGTGTGCATCTATCACAGTTCTAATTATCACAAAGGTAAAGATACGGTGGTCAATTTCTCACTAGAAGAGAATGTGACTAATAAGAAGGCCAGACGTTACAGTAAGAATGACAAGACTTTGCATAACAGTCCAAGCCTGGAGAGCCTAGGTCATAATGCCTCATCTAATACACTGTACCACTCTACTTTATACTGTACATTCCTGGACTGGTGACCCTGTGAATATTGCTTCAGATGATTCTCCTTATTATGCCCATCCCCGGATTTTGTCCTTACAGGGTAATGAAGATAGCTGCAAGCTTAAACGTGCGAAAGAACCATTAGCACTGACAGCAGCTGGGAACAGCGTGTGAAAATACAAAGCACACTTGACCATAACCCACATTTGTTCTTCCTGGACTTCAAAGGCATAACGTTTTCTTTTGCCAGCCTATGCAGACACAACTGTGATCACTGCAAAGACAACTAGCTATCTCAAGTGGCAGGAAGGAATTAGGGGGTAACACTGGTGGGAATACTCCTTAGTCAAAGAAGAGAGAAATCTAGCATGCACCATTGTGTGTGTGTGTGTGTGTGTGTGTGTGTGTGTATGACCCCAGTGAAGACTGATAATTAAATGTTTACACTGGGTACAAGAGAAGAAAGCAATCTAGCCTGTTCTGCTGGTTGGACACATTCAGAAATTAAAGGCTGACAACTTCCAATGGTCATTTCTTTGCAAATAAAGACACTGTATTTATGTTTGTATATTCCAAAATAAATGTAAAATCTGATTTTAATATTGTACTATCAACTAAAGTCACCAGGTATATTAAATACAACTGCCCATTACCTTTCTTTTCCACTAACTTTACCGGTACTTTGACATTTGCAGAGTTTGTTACTTGTATGTTTTGTTGGTTCAGTGATTTTAACACATTTTTGTCTTGCAAAGGTTGAAGGATTTTCTGGTCTTTTCCAAAAGAGAAATCTGGTTTCTTTTCTGGAGCTTCTTCTTCGCCTGTAAGAATACGTTCCTTTTCTGACTGCTTGCTATCCTTATGTACTGAAACAGCTGGTTTCTTTAAAGCTAAAATAAATAAGAAAAAAAACTCTTGTCAAATAATATTGCAGTACAACTTATCACTCCACCCCACATGATAAGGCTGAAAAATGATAAAATACCACAGCATTTTTAAGTGATCCCCCCCCTAAGCACATCTGTACATACATCATGAGCAAGGAAGTGTCTGCATTACATATTTAGGCTATTTTTAGAATATGGAACATAGGTTTGAATACTGCCCTGTGGTAGCTTGTTCAGACCTGTTTCTAAATTAATGTGTCTTCACCTCAACAGGATACTGCCTGATGTGTATCAAGTTTTAAAGCTTATTCAACCTGAGCATAAAAACAAAGCATGACTAAATTCCTGTAACAGCAGCAATTTTCTTTACAATGATAATCCTTACTGTCTAAGACACCAAGGTAAGTCTTTAATTCTTGATTCAAAGAAGTTGTCCTTAACTTACAGAAATTAAATATGTAGTATACTATGGGTGGTTTTATTTTTGGGGCTTTTTCAACTGTTTAACCATCATTTTCTTTCTCAACCATTTATCTTCTTTGCTCGCTCTTGTGTTATGACCCTCATTTTTCTCCCTAATCCTGGATTCCTAACACTTGATTCTCTGTTTACCCACATGAATTTACAGTGTTTTCACACTGCCTTATTCAACCCCACTGTTTCTTTTATAGCTTTCTACATATAATCACTAAAGGTTGGTATTTCATACCTCTTACCTTCCTCCTCCTATTTCCCCTTTTACCTCAGTTATCTGTTCTCTCCATCTCTATCCCCCTCTTTTACACTCCAGCCAACAATCATCACCTTCAAATGTAGCACCATAACATTCCTCCCATATAATTTTTGCCCTCACATCGTTTGCATTTCTGAGCGATACCACAACATATGAAAACTATCTCAGGTTCTTTAAACCCTGCAGCAATTCACCCTATCGACGCAACCCTTTTTTCACTCTGAAAGAGGTTCAATATCACCAGTGTAGAAGGTGCAGGTGGAACTACACCAGGCCTACTTAACTGATTCTCCTTTCTGACTTCCACACCTCAGTCCAGAAGCTCTCTTCAACACGCGTATCACTTTCAGTCCTCCAACAGTTATATGGCAGGTACATTTTCCCAGGCTGCCAGGAATCATCCTGTTCAACATGTGCTACATTGCCTAGCCTTTTCAGATCCAAGGTTGGCCACATGAAGGGTTTTCTGCTGATAGGAACTGATGCTTAAAGCCTTCTTTGCAAGGAAGAGGAAAGTGAGTAGGTATGCTGCCAAGAATTGCCCTGCCCTTCCAGATCCATCATTATGATAAATACAAAATGGTTATACCTTGTAAGATAAGGATATCCTCTAACATCAGGTTAGAGTCTAAAGCTAGTTTTCCTGGGTCATCTCCCTCACGGGGACATAACCTTTTATAATAGTACCAAAAATGAATATCTAGACCTTGATATTTTATATCCAGCTTGTAGTGCCTTGCAAATGTACTGAGAAAATACTAGGATATCATCACAGTGTGGTTCTAAACAAGGCTACCAAAGTAGACAGTGTTCTGGTAAAATAAGCCATTGGAATACATGGAAGATGCTTATGGTCATCCAAAATCCAACTGGTCACAGTCACTTTAGATACTTCCCTTCCAAATTTTTATGTGGTGAAGTACCACAAGGTGGTCTATCTTTATAGCTAAATTTAGCCTTCTCCACATAAAATCTTTCCCAATGACTAGAGTAGTGATGGAAGAATACTGGCAGATGGATATGTTAGTTAAAATAAGAGTCATATCCCAGCTCCGTGGTGTACAGGCATGAAATCATGACTATGAACAAGAGGACAAGAATTTGGTTTTCATCTGAATTGCTGGAGAAACTGGGCAGGAAAAGTGGGAGTGAGTGGCTTTAGGGTTTGGGGCTTCTGCTTCCAGTTGGGTATTTTCTGATAGAGATTTGTGAGAATTTCTCAGCTGCAAAACAGGCTACCTTCATTCCAATAGCATGGAGGTTTAGTGGATAAATTGTTTAGTGTAGTGAAGGACTTGCAACTACATCCCATCTTGTAAGGGCTTCCCATCCTCTTGATCCAAAAATCTCTGCCTGTCCTCATAAGCCAAGCTATGATGCCCCACCTCTTTGAACAACACTCTTGCCTTGATGAGTGGAGGAGTGATGATCTTAGACATGATGGACTGAAAGGAGGGCCTTTCCTTGGAGGAGGAAGGGCTACTTTTTCCAAGGCTAGTGGTAGGATGTTGTACACTCCCTTCAGGAGGGGAAAAAATAAGTCTACAGAGTTCAGGGGAGAAATCAATGGCAGCAAGCATATGAAGGTAAAGAGTGAAGATTTAGTGGCGACTTCAACAAGAAGTTGTTAGTGCAAAAAAACAGTGTCTTTGTGGAAGATCAAATACAAGATTTCCACAGACTATGCTTACAGCTCAGAAATCCCCAGGTATAAATGAGAACTGTAAAGAGTTTTCATAGACAAATTAGTTCAAGTCCTGCAGATTCTAAAAGAGATGGGGATCACTTCTCTAGCAAATAATACAAATTCCAAGGTGATACTGGATATCTTAGAGGTGTCTGCATAAGAATATGCTTTAAAACAATTCTTTACAATCCTTCAAGGAGGCTACAGATGTAGAAGCAAAGCTTTTATGAAAGTTAGATACTGCAGCTAAGTTGACCTTAATGGAAGAGTAGCTAAGTCGGGGTCAAACACATTGTGAGATAGTCCAGTACAGAATAAATGGGGTCAGAATAGGATCTACTCTCTTGACAGTGACCTTGACGGAAAAAAATGATGAATTTACTCTTTTAGATTATACATGGGTTTGAGTTTTTAATTTGCTCAGAGAATGAAAAATGATTAGCCACAGCTAGAAGTGCAAAAGCCAAGAAGTTAATCAAATTATTAGCCACAGCTAGAAGTGGAAAAGCCAAGAAGTTAATCAAATTATTAGCCACAGCTAGAAGTGGAAAAACCAAGAAGTTAATCACAGAGAATGAAGACTGTTATTTGTTGATAGCTGTATAAGAAATGCTTTGGTTGTGAGCAGTGGTAAATAGGTTGAACCGTACATGCAGAAACCACAACAGCTATAAGAATAAATCTGGACTTGTGAAAGTTTACCTTATGTTTGAACCTTATCAGAGGAAATGGGGAAAATGAACAGAGTACTTACTACTACTGGGTCAGCATGCCCGTGGTAGAGAAATAAGTGCTGCACTTGATGTTGATAGAGCAGCAAACAGGTCATAGCAAGGTTTTCCCAATACTGAAAAAGCTTCAGTCAATAAGGAGCTGAGGGACCATTCATGAGACATTACCCAAGCAATGGTCATGTTTGCCCATCACACAAATAGACTACTTCTGAACGTGACTGGCCACCTGTAAATGGTTACTTCACAGACAATTTTCAAAGTCTCATGGCTTCTCTGTATAACTATGGTACCCCTTACTTGGTGATTTACTAGACCACTACCCTGCTTCCAGAATGGATGGTAATTATTCTCTGAGAGGGAGGAGGGGAGTCCTGGAAGGATGAAAAAGCCAGAAGCACTAGTATTTTTATATGTAAAGACACTGTGGAGTACTTCCAGACCCCCTAAAGCTTCTGCCTAGAGACTCCTGTGTAACTGACTGAGCCTGAACTGAAGGAGCACCCAACTGGCTAGACAAGCTAAGACTTTGGCTCTAGCAGCCCCTGTTTGCTACAGTGGAAAAGCACTTGGGGTGCACCTTGGAAGGCTGAGATGAGACCAAAAGGAAGAGTCTGGAACTGACACTACCTAACTCCCACTCAGAAGATAGGCATCCTGAAGGTCCAATGAGTACATTTAGTCTAATTCATCTAAGCATGGATGCAGTGCGATCCAAGCAAAGGTTATGTACTTACCATAACAGTAGATCAGTGTTGTCATTACTTAAGGAATAGGTTATCATATTAGTCTTTGGTGACTCTCAGACTTTTGGATCCAAGGCTCAGGTTCCTCCCCTTACCCATCATTCCCCTCCTTGTGGTAAGTTATCTCAGATTGAGTTTGCCTATTTTCTATGAAAGAAAAATTACACCACCTCCAATAAGAAAAGTATTCCAAACAAAACCAAAGAAACTCCTGAAATGCATGAGGATTACATGACCACGTTGTCAATAATTCAGTGCAGTCACTCCAGAAACAATGGAATATAACTGGAAGGACGGAGGGAGGAAAGTTGAGGAAGGATGGAAGCAAACAACAAAGATCTATCATTATGGTAAGTTTTCCAGCAAATATATTTCAAATTGACTGCAACTGTAGGTTCTCATCAAAGCCTGAAGAAGAATATCCCAAGGAGAACAGGGTCTTCAAGAGGAGAGTGGAGAAGGAAAGTTCCCTTTAAGAAAGCCTTACACACCTTCAAGAGAGACAACAGGCAATTTCTTTTTTCCAAAGTCAAAGATGGAGACTGCTGCCAAATGAACTTTAATAGTAGAGTAACTAGTTCCATTATGAAAAAGGCTGACCAAAAAATCTGAAATAGCTGGGATGGAAGCTGAAAAGGTATCTATATTTCATTTGAAAGTTCAAATCTAAAATTTCTTCCATTTGCTCTTCTAAACTTTTCAACTTGTGGGCTTCAATATTCTGGTGAGGCATCCCAGAAGGGTGAGAAAGATCTGGAGCAGAGGGGTGAATCGGATGAGACCAGAGGAAAAGAAACTACACCCGTTGAGGCCAAAAGGGAGCAATGGCCATCATAATAGCCTTGCTCCAATTGCTTTCTGCATAAACTTCAGAATGAGAAGAGTGGGACGATAAGCATAAAGAAGACCCAAGGGTCAAGTGCCGAAATACAGCATCTCTCAGTGACTCCTCCTGGGAAGCAGAGTAAAGTACCTGCTGCATTTGTTGTTGGAAGGGGAGGCAAGCAGACTGCAGCAAGGTTGGCAGTAGCACCTAAATACCTGTTCAGTCACTACCAGGTTGTTGGACGACTCATCATGAAGCAGAAGAATAGATCTGCTCAACTTGTCTGCTAGAACACTGGACTTCCCTGGTATGTGCATTGCTATCAGAAAGCAGTAGGAAGACACTCCACAGTGCCATACCCTCATAGCCTCTTGACACAGTGGGTAAGAATGAGTTCCCCCTTTGTTTGTCGATGTATCAGTCTACCAGCATGTTGTCTGTTTGGATGGAGATCACAACCTTGCAGAAGGAATCCTGAAAGGCCTCCAGTGCTAGGAGGACTGCCGTCATCTACAGGACATAGATGTGAAGACTGATCTCTGTGCTCTTGACCATTTTTACCAAGAAATGGCCCCCTCCCAGTTATGAAGTGTTCATGGTCACTGTGGCCTGGGGGAAGGGAGAACACAAGGTCGACTCAGCAACACAGAGTCTAACCACCACTGGATATGGGCTTTGCAAATCTGTGCGACAGACACTGGAAAGTTCATGGATTGATATATCATTGGCCACTGAACCACGAGGGTCCATTGCAACACTCTCATGTAATATCTGGCCACAGGAATTAAAGTAATGGTGGCTGCCATTGAGCTAAGAAGGCACAAAATAGACCTTCTGGTGGCTTCTGATGGGAAAGTACAGGTACTCACTCAGTTGCTGAAGAATGAGAATCCTGGATTCTGGTAGTCTTTAACTTAGTATCCAGATGAGCTCCAATGAACTCCATCATTTGAACTGGTTAAAGCTTCAGTTTGGCCATTCTGACAATTATCTCCAGCTGTGAGCAGAGATGGAAGTCCCTGGCTTGAGTAAGTAGATATCTGGAGAGAGTGGTTACGAGCCAGTCATCCAGACACGGGGTCAGTCCAGACATCCCAAAGTAAACTGCACTGTACCAACTATTCCTTTTCCATTCTTGCACCCAAACTTTGGCATTCCCTCACTTCTTACCTTAAAGAAGTCACCTCTTTCCCCACCTTCAGTGCTCAATTCAAAAAGACACCTTCATCAAAAATCTCACTGCAAACGTTTTTCCACTAGACATATAACCTAACTCCCTCCTCACCTGTATCACTTATACTGTGATTCTCTGTTCTCAGATGCTGCTTCCCTCTCATATTTACTACTAAAATGAAGTTTTATTTGATTATTTTCTACCCTGCTAATATTATTTACATATTGTATCAATTGTCTATGAGATCATTTACCTTCTGTGATTACTCTGTACCTGTGAATTTATACTATTTTTTTTTGTGAATATCTTCACCTGAGCTGTGCCTGTAAACGGACTATAGTGAGCAGTGTACTACCCCGGTAAACAAACTAAAATAAATAAATAAACCTCTACAACCTGAGAAGAGCTGCAACCACTATCATGCACTTGGTGAACACCTACGGGCTGTAGTGACAACAAAGGCCAGGGCTCTCAACTGAAAGTGAAAAGTTCCCAGTTGAAAGATGAGAAACCTTGAACGCCTGTCCATTTTTATGACAGTATGCATCATGGAGGTCTATCAAGCATATCTAATCATCCCCATATGATGGACTGCACTATGACCATCCAGGCATTTGCCTGCTTTATGTACTGGTTCAAGTGGCTGGAGTCTGGAATGGGCCTGAGATTCTCATTTTTCTTTGGCACCAAAAAGAACCTTGAGTAGATTCTGGATCCCTGCTGGTCTTGTTTGACCTCCTGGATAACTTGTTTATCTAGCAACTTTATTTCCTGTGCTGCATTCTTCAACTGATTTGGTGGAACATCTGTAAGTTTTCTTGAACAAGGGGTTGAGAGAGAAAGGGAATCGTATAGCATCTGGTTTTGATCCCCTGCACCCATACATCTTGGGTAATGGATGCACAGGCCATGGGGTGCAGAGACAAGCTTCCTCCAACCACCTCCAGAGCATAGCTGTTGGACAACTGTTCAGAAGCACTGAAAAGGTCTGTTATAGAAAAGACCCTGAAAGCCTTGATTCTGCAGTCCACCTCTGCCACCGGAAAGACATCCACACTGATTGCTCCCCCTCTGCCACTTGTTGGAGTTTAATCACCAGAAGTGTCCATAGCAAAACTTTGGGAATTGCAGAACCACAGCTTATTTCCACCCTTTTAGTTTCCAGAAAAGGTCTGTTGCGGGTAGAAAACCATATTCCAACAGCAGACAAGGTATTGCCCTTTTGTTCGCTTTTGGACAATGCTCTAACTTTGGGTCCAAACAAGGTGGACCTACTGTAAGCAGCATTAATAAAGGAGGCATTGAAGTGTTCTGTGAAGCTGCAGAGTCTCATCCAGGTGTGCTGCTGAACAGCTATTCTGGTGTCTGCTGCTCTCGACATGCCATCGGCTATATTAAAGATAAAGTGCACAGACATGCTTGACATGAATTGAAGGGTGGATAACTGCATATCAACAGCTTTCTTCTTCTCCACAGATAAGGACCCAGAGAGGGATTTGGATATCTCCTTACTCAAATCCCTCTGAAAAAGTTTTACAAGTCCTAAATAGTGCAGCACCCTGAGAGCAAAGGCTGCCAACATATAAACCAGCTTACAGTACCTGTCCAAAGCTGTGGACTCCCTATAAGAGGGACGGACTGTACAGCTCTCCTCAGTGAGCGCATTCTTGGAGAATGCCACCACCACCATGGAATCCACTACAGGACACTTGCTGCAAAAAGGACAGTTTTTGGGGGAACACTAACATTTTGTTAGTGTTCCAGTGAATGGGCACAATCATGTCCAATTCTTTCCATGCCGTCCACAAAACCAGATCAAGTAATTTGTCAGTGGGGGGGATTCACCCATGAGGTACATGGACTAGTCACAAAACCCTTGAGGAACAGTGATTCTTTATAGGAGGGGACATCAGTGGATCACCCCCTTTTATTTGAGAAGTTCAAGAATCTCACCAAAGGAGAAATCCTGTGTGTGTGTGTGTGTGAGGGGGGGATCTGATGAACTCCCCACAGGAGTTCCCTATAAGGTATAAGATATTGATTTCAATGCAGGCTTCCAGTAAATCTTTCCACAAGGGTGCTGTGGAGAAGACTCCTAAGCAGATGGGGTAATGCATGAAATGAACTGTCTTGAAAAAGTGAGGGGCTGTCTGTCCAGACATGATGTAATGTGAGGGACAAGGATCCAAAGAGCTTCATGGGGGCAAAGGTAGATCTGAACAGGAAAGGGAAGCTTGCTCTCTAAATTGGGACAGCACACACTCTTAAGTCCTCACAAGCCACAGACAAAACAGGCCCTGAAGCTGCCTGTGTAGGATCTATGGGTCCAGACATATGGCCAACCTTGGGAGCCTATCTGACTTGGCTCAGAAGCCAAAGCCAGTGCTGTGGTATCAACAGCCATAATGCTGAAGGGAAGGGAAGTGATGGGTCTGACAATTTTGAAGTCAACCTTGATGAGCTGGTGACAATACCTCAGTTCCAAGACCCATCAAAGTCCAAAGCACTCAGAGACAACTGAATCAGAGAAACTGCATCAATGAGGGACAAACCTTCATTAGAGACATGGGCAAAACATGGGACTCACTCAGATCCAAACACCACAAATCCAAAGGTCAGACCAGGGAAGGAGTCACAGTCATAGGGAAAGAAGGGACAAACTGGGCCTCCACCAGGGGATCATAATGGGAATAACCCCCAAATGTATCTGGGTCCCTCAGGAACCCAGCTGATGTCCATTATCATTATGGTGACTGCAAAATATCCCAAATAACAAAATAAAACAATGAGTGAGGAAAAAGTCACACAGAAAAAACAATCTGTAAAAACTAAATGAAAACTCCAGCCAAGCTGGAACTTCCAATGAGTGACCTCTCAAACCTCTTGAATCAGAGGCCCATGGGACCCTTATGGACACCAGGTGTTTCTGCTAACTGGCAATTCTGAATGCCCATGACTTGTTTCGTTTTAATGGACAATTTCAGGTCAATAAAGCCAAACCCCACTAGCTGTGGATATGCATATTTCGGCCTTGTTATGAGCTCATCAGCACAGCACAAGCTTTTCTGTGTGTTGTTTTAGTTTATTTGGGATATTTTGCAGTCACCCTAATGATAATGGACATCAGCTGGGTATAACAGCCCTGTGTTTCATATGCTTAGTCAAACACTCTGCTTGTGCTGTGCTGATGAGGTCATAAGAAGGCCGAAATATGGATATCCACAGCTAGTGGAGTTTGGCTTTATTGGCCTGAAATTGTCCATTAAAACGGCAAACCAAATCATGGGCATTCAGAATTGCCAATTAACTGAAACACCCAGTGTTCGTAAGGGTCATCTGCATATATCCCATGGGCCTCTGATTCAAAAGGTTTGCAAGGTCATTCATTGGAAGTTCCATCTGGGCTGGAGTTTTCATTTAGTTTTTACAGATTAACTGAGTAAAATGGGTAACAGTCATTGTCAACCAGTCAGTCAGTGTCAGTTGCTCAAAAAACAGCATACTTCCCTTTGAAGCTGAATGTCAGAAGACTGAAATTTTTACTCCCTCACAAAGTGCTTGAATTCAGTTTCTAATACTGCAGTACAACATAAGGGGGTGCTGCACTGCTGACTGTGCCTTGCTTTAGATGAGATGCTAAACTTGAAGACCCATCTGCCTGAGCTGGTGGTAGCTCAGGTGGATGCAAAAATCTTACATTCGCTATCAAAAAGAATAGAGATTCTTTATTTACATGTTTACACTATATACATGTTTTTTACAATATTTTCTTTTTTGATAAAATTCACATATTTACAGAAATCACACTTCCTTTTATCTCCCATAGTAACCCTCTCTTTTTGCCACAACCAAAACTATATTTTATTAATAATCTCATATTCTTCCCACTTCTTGTTAAATAACACTTCAATTCTTGCTTTCCATATGCTCCATACAATTACATTTTTTGTTTACCAAACATATTAATTTTACCACCATATTTTGTTTGCAACCTTTGATAATAAACCATATAAAAGCATATTAATTTTCACAATTTATATTATCTCATAAGCTATATTTTTTCCATAATTTCTTATTCTCCCACACTTTCAAACACATGTACTAATGTTTACTCCACTCCATGTGTGCATGCTTTCAACTATCATTTGTACAACATATATCCCTTAACAGGCAGTTTAACATTAGTTTTCACAAATCACCATGCCATTGCCCTTCATTTTAAACTTTTTCTTTCTATGATTTATTGCAACTTTAATTGCATCAGTCAAACCATCATTGTATCATTTTCTTCTCCTCCCCTTTATCAAATTTAGTTTTCATTTTCCATATTATTCTTTTCTAGTACTTTTACAGTCTTCATTCATGTTTTCTCTCTCTTTAACACACCCATTTTCCCCCAAACTATTTATACTTAACATTTAATACATCTGATAGCACACTTTTCCATAACTAATACATTTCAGTACCCAAAACAAATATCCTAAATGTACTATTGGACTAATTAGTCCCAAATGTCCATTTTCATTGCCATAAAAAAGTACCTCAACAGGATTTAATCCCTATCTCCATATTAAAAAAACATTTGTAACAGCTTTCTGTTTTGTCTAAGGAAATATATATAACCCTTCAACATACCATTTTTCATATTACTGAATTTATTAGACAGACCTTCTTCCTGAATGGCAACTTATAAGTCTTTCAGAAAAGTATGGTATTTCTAATCTCCTGCAATATATTTCCCATATTTATAAATCACCTCCCTTCTTCCAAACCTCACCCCAAAACTTCAATGCCCCTTGTTAGAAAATGCATCCCTTTTCTTTTTATCACTTCTCTTAACCCTTTAATTTTTTATTGAGTTTTAAACCTACCTTTCCTAAAAAATTATCTCTTTTATTACATCTCTTAGCCATATCATTTTTTTTGCCATTACCATACCATCTGCATAAAACAAATGGTGCTGTTTTTTTCTTTTACCACAGAGTGTGCTTCTTTCAATTTTTCAGTCAAAACTGCTACGCTATCACATGTATCACTAAATTTATTACTAAACCACCCATTCACTATGATCCTTCCTATTCTTACATATCCTATAACCAACACCCACTGGTGTACTGCACTATCAAACTCTTCTGATACAGCACATAACCCCATTCTTGCATCCTCTTCCTCACACATAATGCTATCAATCATTTCTCTTATCAAATATCAGCTCTTTACCTTTGGTTTCCTTTTGCTGTATACATCCCCTGAATTAATATATCTTCCAACACAGTCTTAAATATTTTGGGGAACACTTTACATAATTTTTTAATCACTGTTAATGTTATTAGCGTCAAATTCCCTGTGTCTGCCTTTTCCATATAAAGCTTACTAAGCCCTTGGCTCTGCTGTATTCTCGGTCACCCCAAGATTTTTTTCTACTCATTCAAAATTGTCATAAACACATTTTTTTCTTTTCTGAGATATTATCTTATAAAAATGTATCCCAAACTATCTATACCTGGTATTGACAGTTATTTTAACTTTTTTGAAACTTTACCTAATCCTCCAACTGTAATATCTCAAATACTTTTTTCACTTCTGAAATCTTCTATTCATAAATTTTTACTGTTTTTGTAGAGAAGTTAATACCTAGTTGTAAGGACTTATTCAATGATGCATTGCTGCTACATTTTGAACTTATTCACTGCTCACTAATGTGTATATTTCACATTCTGCACTTTATGTATTATCCTTTAACTAGTGCCTAAACTACTACTAAATTGTATATACTCCCTTCCTCTCTTTTTCCCCAGCTATTCAGCCTCTTCTCCTAAGCTCGCTTTGCCTACCGGCCCAGCCCTCCTGGATTTCCAAGATCATTCTCTGGATAGCAAGGCTCACCTTGATTGCCTGACTCCCTGCAGGGACACTCCTACTCTTTCTCCCAGAAGAGAGAGCTAGAGGATAAAAAATAAACGTATGCAACATGCTACAATCTCTACTGCATTTGGTCTGAGATAATTGTTCTATCACTTGCCTGGTACTAGTGAAGGGTCCCAACCAGAGCCGCCTGCAGCCTTGCCCTTATTACTGGGTACTTCCCTAATACCTGCCTCATCCCTGGCGCTTTTTCCTATATCAGAGCTGCCTTCCTCCTTTCACTTATCGATCTGCTTAGTGGTTCCTCTCTTAAAAACTCCGGTTCTGTCCACTGGGGGGCAGTGTCTACCCATCTACTTAACCATCTTCCCTCACTCCTTCCCACGCACTTCGATACCACTTTGTAACAATTTCTCTATACTAACTGCTAAGTTACAGCTCTACCCATTCTACCTCTACTTTCTGTCTTCTCCTTTTTCCTTTATACTACACTGCAAGAGTCACATTTACCACCTTGCTTACCCTCCTCTGTACTTACCTCCACCAAACTGATTGTTTCTCACACTGTCCTGCCGCCTACCTTCCTTAGGTGTATCCCACTCCGTTCGCCCTGCGGGCTCACTCCGCTCCCCTACCCCCAAATTCCACCCACCCCCAGTGCATCTACACTTATACCATCCTAACCACTTCCACTTCCTCTCTACCTATACTAACCACCCCTACTTCCTCTCTACCAATTACACCCCTCCCCTTCACCACAACAATCCTCCCACCCCCCCCTTTACCACAATCCTTTCCTACTTACTTTCCACCTACTGCACTCCACCCTTTTTCACCAACATCTCCCTCATAACACACCTCATCACACCTCCCTTCATATCTTATAATACAATATCTATTTCACACCCTTTCTCCCTACACTACATACAAGACTTTATCAAAACCATAACATGACTTCAAAACACATATCATTCTTAATCCAACTACGACTACTTCTCATCCTTACTTACACCCACTACCTCACCCAACTCAACACCACAAATCATTCACCACCCTTTCACTCTACCAGCTCACTCCCTTCTACTCACTTACAATCATTTATCACAATAACCCCTGAACTCTATCCCATTAACTCCCATCTATTTTTTCACTACAAACTAAACACTTCTTATAAACTCTCTAGCCCCTCCCTAAGTTCCAATATCCAGAAATATCTGAAAACGGACAACCTTCAAACAAGGCAATCCAAACACCTCAATAACTTAATCCAATACCTTACAACCATACTCCTATCTGGTGACATACACCCTAACCCAGGCCCAATCACCACTACCTCTACATCTAAATCCATTCTACTAGCTTCTCTAAATGCCCAAAGCATAGCAAACAAAATCCCTAACCTTCATGCATGGCTTCTCCACAACAACACGACATCTTAGCTATTTCCAAAACCTGGCTAAAACCTCATATAAAAGACACTGAAGTTTTACCACCAAACTACTCAATAATCAGAAAAGACAGGACCCATAAAAAGGGTGGCGGGTAGCTTTACTCTATTCATCCACCCTATCCATTACTCCCTATAACAAACCCATTCCACATTTCTCCAATGCAGAATTAGTATTACCTCTATTTCAATTAAATAAACACAAACACATTTGCATAGTTTCACTTTACATCCCCCCTGGTGACAATGACTCAGTACTGGAAGATATCCTATCTTGGCTTTCTATCAATATCAGCAATGAAACTATTATCATGGGTGACACAAATATTAATTGGTCTTCCATTCATTCCCCCACACACCCCCTAAACATTAACCTTTAAAATACTCTCAGCTCATCAACCTACCAGGCCCTCTAAAGATTTCTCCAGTGGCAGTACCCTAGATTGGATTTTAGTCTCTCATCCCCACTATTACACTGACAGTGGAACTCTTCCTGACTCCCTCAGTGACCATCTTCCCATCTTCACTAAACATCTTCCATGTCCACTACAAGCAACACATAAATACATCAGCACTCGCAACCTAAAAAACTTCAACCCAGCGACCTTCTCAGACTCCTTAAAATCAATAAATTGGAACCCACTAAAAACTTTACCCCTGGATAATGCTGTTGCATACTTCAATACAACTTTCCTAAATCTCCTGGAGAGTTTCGCCCCCATAAAAACCAAAAGAATACGAAACAACACCGCCCCCTGGCTAACAAAAAACACACCAACTGCCATGCGACTTAGAGACAAAACCTGGGCACGTTACCAAAGAAACAAAACTACCTCCACCCTTAATGAATTCAAAACTCTTCGCAACAAAGTTAAAAAGCTCATCACAACAGATGGACAAAACTACTACTCCATACTCCAAAACAACCATAAAACCAACCCTCAAAAATTCTGGAAAGGCATCAATAACCTCCTAAAACCTGGCTCAGCAGAAAACCCAAGCCCAGACCCAAATGCACCAGATATCAATCTGGCCACCCAATTCAACTCTTTCTTCTTAGACTCTATCTCTACACTAACCACATCCTTCTCCAATAACTCCTCACCCTCTATACCTGTATCCCTCCTCCTACCTCCCCCTTCATCTCCTACCTCTCAACTCCCGCCTTTCTCCCTAAAACCCATCCCTACCTCTACCATAAAAAAACTCTTGCAAAAGCTAAAACCATGTACTAATGCACCTGATAACATACCCTCATCCTTCCTCAACATAGCTGCCGAAGGCATTGCTTTCCCCATCAGCATCCTAATCAATCGCTCTATCCAAGAAGGTCTTGTTCCCACACTCTGGAAAAGAGCTTTCATCATACCCTTGCACAAAGGAGGCAATAACAGACAATTTATTACTGAAAGAATGCCTGGATTTTTAACTCCTTTTTATGTTCTGTAGCAGCACTCCTCAGTATAAAATCAGAGCTGATTAGTTATTCGTCCATGGCAAGTTAATTTACACTCATTAGTGCTTATAATCATCAGGTCCACATCCTTTACCCAGAGTGACATTATTCAGAAGCGAGTTAATTCTCTCATTTTGACTAGGTGCAATGATAAACACTATTTTAATATTGTCTCCATATTTGTAAACCCATTGCATGCCATTAACTTGAAAGGCTGAAGAACATTAAACAACGCAGGCCGCACACAGAGTCTGTGAAACATCAGTGGTGGCTGGAAGCCACTTTGCAATATTTCCTAAAAGGGTAGCTCCTATTTTGTATACACTAACTCATGACAAATTCACTACTGTATGAGGGATTACACGTCTTGTTTTTAAACCTTAAATGATAGCCGTTTAAAAGCATTTATAGCATTTACTGTCTGTTTTTCCTCTGTTTTCTGCAAAAAAAAAAAAAAACAAAAAAAAAAAAAATCTCGTTTTCCCGCCTTACTGAACTAGAATAGTCCAGTCTTCAGAGTTTGCTGATCTCTGGGCTTTGGCTTGGTTCCTGTGCTATTCCATATCCTTATTTGGATAAAGGGAAGCTTCTTTGTTCACCAGTGGGAGTGGGGAGCACTGAGCAGCCTATTTGTCCCTAGAGCAGTGGTTCCAGCCAGAAACTTGTAGTCTATTGGCCATTTTGGGTCAATTCCTAGCTCTTTTCAACCCCCTGCTATAAAGCCCGCTTTAGCGTGCTTTTGCATGATTTAGCTCGGAGTTGCCCATAGAGCACCATCTGGCAGCGCCGGTTAAACTATTTCTGGCTCTGTAAAGTCTGCTCTTCAATTTTTCCCTTAGAACTTCTGTACTTGCAATCTAAACAGTCTATTCTCTATCTCAAAAGCTCAGCACTTGCTCCTAAAGCATTTTTATATAGGTAAAGTACTTATATACTAAGTACTACATTAGCCTAGAATCCCCTTGAGTACCCACTTCCCTATAGGTCCCTTCTGACTCAGTTACACAGCAAACTTTTTCACTTTTTCTAGCATGTCGAAGGGTCAGTTGCTAGCGTCCTCTCCTGTTCAGCTGGTGAATCTGGGCATCTTGAGGCAATGTTACAATTGCCTCATGTACACAGACAACCCACTCCTTCTCCCACAAAACACAAATACATGTGAGAGATGCAAATATATAGCCAAACTGGAGGCTGAGCTCTCTCAACTCAGGACTGGCAAGACCAGACAGGAGGAGAAGGAAACCACGCACACCACAAACCCAGTTTCACATAGAACTATCACAACTGCAAAACAAACAGAAACACACAAAGACATACTCGGAGGCACTGATCAAAAATCTACCAAAACTACAGAGGCCTCCAAAGCAGACACCCAAGCAACTGCCATCTCAAGACATAAGACATGCAACACATAGTTCTCAAAGTCAGTGTGCTAAACAGTCACAGCCCTTAAGGCCAAACACAATGCCAGACACACTTGTTATAGGTGACTCCATAGTCAGACACACTGACGTCCCACTCACCAGACTGAACAAGGAAAAGATCACAGTAAGCTGCCTGTCAGGCGCTAGAATCCGCCACATAACACAAGCACTCAGGTCACTCCACAGCAAGTACAAGTATGACTCAGTCATTGTCCATGCCGGCATGAACGACCTGAGACGTACCTCCCTGGACTACATGAAAAGAGACATAGAGGAGCTCTCAGATTATGTAGCCCAGGCCGGTATGATCCTGACCCTGAGCAGTATCCTACCCTCACCAAGAATGATGCCACAATACAGAGACAAAATGATCAGCTTTAATAATTGGCTTAATTACTGGTGTCATTCTAAGGGGATCCAATGTCTGTCTGCCTGGGATGACATGCTTGACAAGCCACGCTGCTCCGCAAGGGGCGGCTTGCACCCGTCACCACTGGGCTTCCGGATATTGGCAAAGGCTCTTGCCACCCTCATAGTGCCTTTTTTAGGCAAGGCTCAAATGATAAACCTACCGCCCTAGAAAACAAAAATGGAGAAAAACTAAGGGTAATACTGCTCAATGCCAGAAGTCTAAACCTCAAGATGCACTCCCTCGAAGCCCTCCTCAGTATGGAGAACATCGATGTCTGTGCTGTGATTGAAACCTGGTTCAAGGCTCCTGAGAGCACCCCAGCACTATCAGGTTATACCTCATATCATGCGTTCCGGCCCCAAAATCCGGACTGAACCACAAAAGGAGGGGGAGTATCCATATTCATAAAGGATACCCACACCTCCAGGTTAGTGGCAACGCACGAAGCATCGGAGACCATCCAGGTGCAATTACCCATAGGTAAAATTGCCTTACAGTTTGTAACATGCTACAGACCACCTTCTCAAACTCAGGAAACCCACACAGCCTTCCTGAAGACACTGGAGAGTATGAATGTCTCTCCAAACACCATCATATTGGGTGACTTCAACTGCCCAAACATAGACTGGGAACATTACTCAAGCCCCAACACCCTAGCCCAAAGGTTCCTGGAGTTCATAAACTCAAATGCTATGGAACAACTAGTCACCATTCCCACAAGAGGAGAAAATATACTAGACCTGATCATCACAAACATGGGGACAAAATGCTCCACACCGGAAGTATATCCCTCATTGGTGAGATCAGACCATAAATTAATCTCACTGGAGATCCACATCCCGCCCCCCCCCCCCGCAAAAAAGACCACAGTGAAGAACTTCTCAAAAGCAAACTTCACACTTCTTAAGACTGGAGTGGTATCCTTCAAGGCCCCCGAGCCAGTGGAAACCACAACCCACGCTGCTGAAACCCTTACAAATGGCTTCTACGAGCACCTTCAGGAATGTATGGATCAAGCAATCCCTAATAAAATCAAGACCCTTTCCACCAAAGGCAGGCGCCCGGTCTGGTGGACCCCAGCCATAAACAAACTCTACAACAAGAGGAGAAAGCTACTACATGACAGAGCAAAATCCCTAAAAGGGAAGGCATCTCTGATCAATACTAGCAAAAAACTACGATCACTCATAAAATCATCCAAGGCCAACTTTGAGAGAAAAATCATTAATGACACAAAAGACAATCATAAGGCCTTCTTTAGCTATGTTAGAAACCTGGGTGGAAACTCCCAGATATGCTCAGAATTAGTCCAAAATGATAAAAAATTCACTGAACCCAGAGACATTGCCAACATACTGGCAGACAGGTTCAGTGCAAATTTCTCCCTCCTCCCCAAAAGGAGAAATATCTATCCCACCAGAGTCTAGCCTCCCAAACATCTCAGATGCCCAGGTGAGAGCTGCTCTCTAAAGCAAAAACACAGCATCAATGGGACCGGACGGTGTCCCCGGCTGTGTGCTACACGAACTCAATGAGGAACTAAACCCACACATAAGGCTGCTGTTTAATCTTAGCCTTACTACAGGATATGTACCCAAAGAATGGCGTACGGCAACTGTGGTCCCACTCCACAAAGGCGGTGCTTTTACGGACCCTGGAAATTACCGCCCCATAAGCTTGACGAGCCTTGTCTGCAAAGCTATGGAGAGGATCATAATGGAACTCATAAATAAAGACATTGGGGACCTACAGACACTGGATCCTACCCAATTTGGCTTTGTCAAGGGCAGATCCTGCCTCTTGAACTTGGCCGACTTTTTCGAAACCGTCACTAAGGCCATTGATGAGGGTAAGGCAGTTCACACAGCCTACCTTGACCTAGCAAAAGCGTTCGACACAATACCCCACTCGGGCATCATAGAAAAGCTCACCAGCTTAGATGTAAACCCATATGTCACAAGATGGGTTGCAAACTGGCTCAAGGACAGAACACACAGGATTAGAGTTGCTGGTGCCATGTCAGACTCTAAGCCGGTCACGAGCGGTGTCCCACAGGGCTCAGTCCTGGGCCCCCTCTTGTTCGGCATTTATTTTTCTGAAGTGCAGGCAAACATAGGGGATTGTGGCTGACAAAATTTGCAGATGACTGCAAACTGGGCACCATAATTGACACTCCATCAGACACAGACATCCTCCAGAGAGGTCTCATAGAAATGGATAACTGGTGCCAGAGCCATGGCCTTAAGCTAAATGCCAAAAAATGTATAGTCATACCCTTTGGGAAAAACAAGGTAACCCCTAATTACCACATAGGTGGTAATCCATTAAACACGGAAGAAGTTATCAGGGACCTGGGGACCCAAGTTGACAGTAACCTCTCTTTTGACACTCACATTGCCAAAGTGGTTAGGAAGACCTTCTACATTGCCCACCTGATCATGAAGGGATTCACATCCAGATCAGGAGAGGTCATTGTACCCTGTACTCTTCACTTATCAGACCAATGATTGAGTACAACGCCCCATTCAGAATGTACCTTACCCGACACCTGCAGCAGTTGGAAAGACCCCAAAGTTCCTCACCAAAAGGATAAAGGGGCTCAAACATATGTCAATCGATGCCTGACTGAAGAAACTCCAGCTCTATTCAGTCGCATACCGTCTGCTCAGAGGTGATCTGTGCCTGACATACAAGGCCATGTCCAACCCGGAATTAATGGACATGCTCCACCTCAAAAAATCCAAATCCACCAGAGCCACGAGAGCAAAAGACTTAAACCTCAACACGGATATAAATAGGATGTGCTGGAGGGACAGATTCATCACCCAGAGACTCCCTACACTATGGAACAGAATCCCAGTCCATGTGAGGCAGAGCCCCTCACTGACTCTGTTCAAGAGAAATCTTGACGAGTGGATGGGAGATCGTAGGTTTACCCTGGGAATCATCTCTGTGTCACTGCTGGACAGAGGCACAGCAAACTAATGGGTATAGTATTCTCATCCTAAGGGGTGGTGAAAGCCACACAAACTCTGGCTAGGCTTATAAATGCCCTAGGGCAGATAGCCTAGTATGAACCTATGAACCTATCATCGGGAAGACTGTCAAAATTCCTATTTCCAGATAAACCCCAATGCATCCAGGCCTAGATCTTCAATCCCACTTACACATTCTCAGAAATCCTACAAATCATGAAAGATATGACGGTCTCTCAGTATAGCCAAGCCTGCATAGATCAGCTTCTGTACTACATAAATTGTTGTGGCTTAGGGTGAAGCCAAGCATCTTTGAAATAATCCTCCTTGCTAGCTAATGCTTAATGCATTACAAAATATGTCTGTATGTAGAAAGACTGATAACGTTTTAATTACTTTTATTTATCTGTCTTGTTTTTTTAACCAGGAAAGTACAATTAGGCAAGGTCCATTTTCAGCAGAGCCCCGGGCATAAAAGCTCCATCAAAGGAGATTTAAAATTGCTACACGTGATAAGAAGTACATTTACAAATAGTAAAACTTGTGGTATACAGAAGTACATTTTCAGCTGTAACAAAGCTAGATGCACATTTCAGTAAATAAAAATTATCTTTGACAGCCAATACTCAGCTCGTACATTTATTTTATTTATTTATTTTACATTTGTTGACCGGGACAGTCCGACTGGATACATGTCCATTTTCAGCAGAGGCCCAGGGAGAAAAGCTCCACAGGATGTATAGAAAATTACATTTAGAAAAAAATACACTTATAGATGAATAAGAACACATAGATAGACTTGCAAAGGGCAAAACACGAGATACACTGAAAGACTTACAATGGGCAAAAAGTACAGTTTTGTACCTACCATAAATGTAGAAGTTCGAGTGCTAATACAGCTGCAGTCATAACAGATGGGTTCTCCTGCCGTCAGGCGGGTCCTCGGTCGGCCGAATTCCAAAGTCTAGGTCCAGCGTCGGTTGTCGTTGCTTCTTCCCTGACCATCAGTGCGACAGGGGTATAAAGGAACCAGCCGACGCCATTTTCTTCAGTTTTTCTTGCCCCAGATGTCAGGTGCCCCCAGAAGGAAGGCAATAATAAAATTGTGTGATAATGCAGTGCTATATAATCAAAATACAGTAGTTGCAAGCAAATACATCATAAATGAAAACCCCAATCAGGTTGTATGAGGATGTGTTGGCCTATAGGCCTCCCCAAGAGGGGAAGGAGGGAGGGAAACCTGGACTGCAGCTGTATTAGCACTCAAACATCTACATTTATGGTAGGTACAAAACTGTACTATGTTCATCGTGCATACAGCTGCAGTCATAACAGATGGGTAGAATCCCAAAGCTAAGAAAGGGGTGGGTAGGCACTAGTTGGAACTAGGAGGAGCCAAAATGCCCTGCAAGACTGCAGTGGCAAAGCCTGCTCTAGATATGGAGTATAATGGTAGGTTGTAGTGCTTGGAGAAGGTATGCACAGAACTCCAAGTGGCTGCTTCCAAAATATCCTTGGTAGGAACTCCTCTGAGGAAGGCTGCAGAGGTGGCTGTGGCCCTGGTGGAATGAGTTCTAATGCCTGTAGGAACAGTTTTGCCATGAAAGGAATAGCAAAAGCGTATGCAGTGGGCTATCCATTTTGAGATTGTCTGTTTGGAAATTGGCTTCCCTTGAGCTCCTACCGCATAGGCCACAAAAAGCTGTTCTGATTTTCTGAAAGGCTTTGTTCTGTCCAAATAATAACGCAGCTGTCTGTGGATGTCCAAGGAATGAAGTAATCTCTCCCCTTTGTTTTGAGGATTAGGATAAAAAGTAGGTAAATGTATGGCCTGATTTAAAGCTACCCTGGATACCACTTTAGGCATAAAGGACGGGTTGGTTCATAAGGAAACTCTGTCCTGATGGAAGATGATAAAAGGCTGGACAGCCATGAGAGCCTGTAGTTCTGAAACTCTATGAGCTGAGGTGATAGCCAGAAGGAAAGCTGTTTTCCAGGACAAATATTGCAAATCTGATGAGGCAGCTGGCTCAAAGGGAGGCAAGGTCAATTTTTCCAGAATGAAATTAAGATCCCAAGCAGGTATTGGTTGTTTCCTTGGAGGCCTTAAATTCTTAGCCCCTCTGAGGAACTGTCTTAAGAGAGGGTGAGAGAATAAAGGTGGATCAGTGTTGTATTCTGCAGAAATGGCTGAGGCATATATTTTGATGGAGGAGAAAGAAAGTCCACTGCTTAGCAGTTCAGTCAAATATTGTAATATTTGAGGTAAATTCAGTTTTCCAGGATCCTGGCCCTTTTTCTCATTCCAGACACAAAAACGTTTCCATTTTGCGGAGTAAGCTTTTCTAGTTGATGGCCTTCTGGCCTCCAAAATGACATCCTGCACCTCCTTGGAGAGTAGGGCCTGTTGAGATGCTAAGAAATCTTCCATGCGGCTAGATTGAGTGTTTCTAGCTGGCTGTGAAGAGTTTTGAAACTGTGCTGAGTCAGAAGAAGAGGCATTAGAGGCAGGGTCCATGGTGGGGAATGCGTCAGGCTCCTCAGGAGTGGGTACCAGTGTTGCCTTGGCCAGTCCGGAGCAATGAGAATCATCTTTGGTCTGTCTGCTTTGGTCTTTCATAGAACTTTGGGCAGCAGAGGAAGAGGAGGGAAGGCATAAACTGTCATTGATGTCCAACTGAAAGAAAGAGCGTCCACTCTCCAGGCCTTTGAATGGAAGATCCTTGAGCAGAATTTTGTCAATTGATGATTCTTGTGGGAGGCAAAGAGATCTATGTCTGGCCTTCCCCATTCTTGGATTATTTCTGTAAAAACTTTTGGATGCAATTTCCATTCGTGTGGATCTGTCATATTCCTGCTTAGGTTGCCTGCCAGCGTGTTTTCCTTGCCTGGCAAGTACTGTGCTTGTATTTCCATTTGTAAGTCCATGGCCATGTTCCAAAGTGACATGGCCAGTCTGCATAGGGGGTAAAAATGTGTTCCTCCCTGCTTGTTTATGTACCACATAACTGTGGTGCTGTCCGTTCTTATCAATAATTGACCTGGTTGTAGAAGGTCCTTGAAAGCTATAATAGCATTTATTACTGCTAGCATTTCTTTTTGATTGATGTGAAGGTGCTTTTCTTTTTGGGACCATTTGCCCAGGCGTAGTCCGAGGCGTCTGTTGTGATGACTTGATTTGCTTGAGGCTTGCTGAATGGAAGACCTGTGTTTGTTTGACATGCTTGAGCCCACCACAGAAATTCCTTTTGCAGACATGGAATTAGTGGTATTATTGTTTCTAAACTGTGGCTGTGTTGAGACCATATGTTTTTTAGGTACCATTGTAGTTTCCTCATATGCAGCTTTGCACATGGGATTAGTAAGATGCAAGATGCCATGAATCCCAGAGCCTGCAGGATTTTCCTTGCAGTCAGCCTGGTGCAATTTGCTAGTGTTCTGAAGTATTGTATTAGTTGCCCCTGCTTCTCTAGCGTGAGGTAGGCCATCTGGGTGTTTGTGTCCAAATTGGCACCCAGGAAAATTATCTTCCGAGAGGGTATTAGCCTTGATTTCTTTTTGTTGACTGTGTATCCCAGAGATTTCAATAACATTATTACATAAGCCAGATGTTTCAGAAGAATGTGCTTGCTGTCCGCTTGGATCAGGCAGTCGTCCAAATAAAGATATATTTGTATCCCTTGAAGTCTGCAGTAGGCAATTACTGATGCCAGGCATTTCGTGAATACTCTGGTCACAGTAGATAAGCCAAAGGGCAATGCAGAGAATTGATAATGGGTTGAACCTGCAAGAAATCTGAGGTACCTTCTGCAATTTTGTCTGATTGGGACATGCAGGTATGCCTCCTTGAGGTCCAATGTTACCAGCCAAGACTCCTTGCCCAGCATGGGAAGAAGTTGCTGTAGAGTGAGCATCTTGAATTTTGGTACGAGTAGAAATGTGTTTAGGATGGTTAGATCCAAAATAGGTCTCCAATCTTTTCCCTTCCTTGGCACCAGAAATAGCCTGGAATAAAAACCTTGACCTTGTTCATGCGTAGGTACCTCTTGAATAGCTTTCATGTTTATGAGATCTGTAATTTGTTTTGTGCCTCTGCCCTTTGATTGTGTGGCAGGTTTGGCATGCCTCTCATTTTTGGAAGGGTGTGAAAATGGAATTTGTAGCCTCTGTTTATAATGTCCAGGATCCATTTGTCCTTTGTGACAACATGCCAATTTTTTTGAAAATAATGCCAGCTTTCCTCCTAAGGGGGCTGCCATTTGAAACCTGGTTGGCATGCAAAGGGGAAAGTCATTGGGTTTGCTTTCTGAAAGATTGCGAGTTGTCCTCACCACCTCTTTGTGTAGGAGCTTGCCATGGTCTGCCTCTATACGATCCTTGGGATTGTCCTCTGCCCCTCGGGCACCTGTATCTGCCTCTTTGGGGTCTGTCTGCGGCAGGAAAGGACCAGTTTTTGGAAGGCCAATTTCTACTAAAACGTGGGGGTTGAACCTGTAGAAATTCTTTCACAGTTTGCATTGATTTAGCCTTTTCCTCCATTTTCAATACCTCCTCAGCATTAGCACCAAATAGTACATCATTTTGAAGAGGGGCATCTAGTAATTTAGCTTTGACATGATCAGGCAAGGCTTGTTCCTTGAGCCAGGCATGCCTACGTATGACTGATCCTGTAACAGCAGCTCTACATGAGGCCTCTAGAGCATCAAAACCACACTGTAAGGTATGCTTACCCACTTGTTCTGCACTATGCATCAAATCCTGCAACTCCTTCAAGTCTGGTTGTTCAGGTTGTGACATTTTACTCTTCAATTGTGATAACAAAAACTGTTGGTATTTTAGCATATGAAACTGACAGTTTAAGGCCCTCATGGATAAGGTAGCCGAGGTATATACCTTTTTCCCCACCTTTCTAAGGATCTGGAATCTCTCTCGGAAGGCAATGGATTTTTGGCAATGGAGGCCTTAACTCCCTTGGGGCCCTGTGAGATGGTTTCTGGGTCAGCAGCATGGCTTTTGTAAAGAAATTGGTCTGAGTCAGGAACCCTGTAGTACCTGTCAGGCTTAACTGGAGCTGGAGGTAGAGAGTCCGGGTTAAGGCAGGCCTCCGAGTAAACATCATCTAGGATGTCCAAGACAGGAGGTATAGCCAGAGGCCTATGCTGAGGTAACAAGAGAAAATCCCTGAGCCTTTTCTTGGAATCTGAATAATCCTGGACTTCCCAGTGGAAGTGTTCCCTTAAGGTATGCAAAGTTTCCCCAAATGAGTAATCCTCAGGGGGGGATACAGAAGGGATGGACTCCTCCGCATCAGAGTCTTCAAAAGGGGAGTAAGAATGTTCCTCATCATCAGAGTGCTCTGAAATAATGGAGCCCTAATCAGAGGAGGGGGAATCTTCCTCCACTCTGGGCCTTTTGTCCGGTGGGGGTTGAGAACCTCTGATTAGAGTAATTAAATCCTCAGCCATTTTAAGCATCTGTTTCTTAGGCATGGGGCATGGAGATGGGCCCTGTGTAGCTGGTCTCTTAGGGAGCATGGTTGCTTTAGACTTTGTGAAAGCCTTGATGGAAAAAGAAGAGGAAGGTCTGAAGACACCTTGAGTGGAGGTGGACCTGTCCACATTCTGAGTTTCAACGCCAAGAGTGGCTTCGGTATCTGTAGTCAGGGTGTGGGCCGAGGAGCCTGCGACCTTGGGCACAGGAGACACCGTCAAAGAAGTGTCGTCGGTAATCAGGGGCTGCGTAGGCTCCTCACTGAGAACCGGACCACGTGTAGTCGGCTTTGGCGTGGTGTCGGTAGAGGCCGCGGACCTCGTGTGTCGGTCCTTGTCTTTGTGTTTTTTAGACAAAACCAGAGTCGGAGTATCCGATGACATAGTATAGTTAAATGCTTTCCCAAAATAATGCTGGGCGAACTCTGCCCGACGCTTAATAGTGCGTTTGTTGAATGTAGCACAAAAGCGACAGACCAAGACGTCGTGGTCTGGGCCTAAACAAGGTATACAGAGGGAATGGAAATCCTTATGCGGTATTTGCTTCCCACAAGAAATACAATGACATCGATCTGAGGCAAGAAAAGTTTCCCCAACGGGGTACTTAGCTTTTAAGAAGACTTCGGTTTCCAAATTTCGTAATTTCAGGAGCTCACCGACCGGCACTTGCGAACTGCTTCTGCTTCGGGCACTGCGCAGCAAGAAAGACTGAAGAAAATGGCGTTGGCTGGTTCCTTTATACCCCTGTCGCACTGACGTCAGGGAAGAAGCGACGACAACCGACGTTGGACCTAGACTTTGGAATTCGGCCGACCGAGGACCTGCCTGACGGCAGGAGAACCCATCTGTTATGACTGCAGCTGTATGCAAGATGACCATCATATTAGTCGGTCATCTGGTTACATTGGAACATCTCCGTTTACACTGTGGAAAGTGTATTGTATCACAGACAAAACTATGACGACAGACAGACAGAGGTGATACACATCATGACAAGCCAGGGGTTAGAGAAATTTGTCATATCTACAAAGTGAAATACTGGGTTTGATGTAAGCAAGACAAGAAAAAGGTTAGCAGGGACAGAAAGGTAGATAAAATAAAAAATCTTATCCACAACATACAATATATACAAGATCCTACAGAAAATGTGGTTAAAGACCTTGAAACTTGGGTTGATAATTCTCTCCTTTGATCGTCTTTATGCAGTCTTTAAATCAAGTCCTTCTCTGATGCCAATGCCTTTCAGTGAGAACGTACACATGTAAGTTCCTAATGTAATAAACTGCATTGATAATAAATGCTAAAAAAACACAGACAACACTAAATTTCCAAAAAATACTAGTAGCACTGAAGATGCAGACTTTAGTTGGAGTACATACATCTTGTAGCATTCTTCCTGATGCAGTTGATTAGTATATGAAGAGGGTATGGATGTCAATCCTGGGGGGGGGGGGGGATGGCTCTTTATAGAGACTCCATAACGTGACTACTTATTGAGAGCTGGGAGAATGGTTTTGGGCAGTATGGAAATAAGACATGGAAAGCACTGGCATATAAAAACTTTGGGTCAAGCTTGAGGTTAAGGAAAAAATCCGCAGCCAAGTGCTGGTAGAATGGAAGAAGCCAGTGTAAGTGCTACTGAAAGAGCTGGGTACCCCATAAAAGTACAACACTCAACAAGAATACTTCTCTATCAAAAGCTACAAAGGCATTATCACATTAATGGAAATCAGCATTTGGGAATGCTTATTATATTGATGAAGACATGTACACATTCATACATACACACATACATATAAATATATACTTTTCTCACTCCAAGCAGGAGAGAAATATTAGGGAGACTCAATGAAAAAAAGGAGACATATGAAAAAGAGAAGAGATACTTTATAATGATATTAGACAAAGTACATGTACTGTGGAAAGGCGGCTCAGACTACAGAGTATATGGAATGCTAAGGAAGCCATACATGGGGGCATGACAGAAAATGAATGGAACTAAATATAAAAAAGTGCCCATCATCGTAGGAAATGTCTTTACATTTGAGATCACCAGATTATTTAACATTTGTGGTACAACCTACCGAATAAAATAATGCATGACAGGGGAGCTATGAAGTAAAGTGTTGGCGGTGTGGAGTGAAGGATGCATGGATGCTGTATATGTTTTGGGAATGTAGACGGGCACAAAATGTATTGATTTTATGTACTGACATTCAATTACTGGGAAAGTCTGGGTATGAGCCGATTTTCAGCACAAACCCAGGGAGAAAAGCTCCAAAGTTTTGCACACCATTTTAAGAACAATAATTTTACAGTCTTTAAAAATAAGACATATTATAAAAACATTGGTTAAGAACAGATGCAAGTTATACGATAATGATTTAATAGTTAAAGAAATGTTATCCAATTTATACAGACATTAAAAGTGAGTTACTATAATACACACAGGAATTGCAATACGAAATGAGAGAAAAGCAGGCTTAAGGTTTATTTAGAGAGAAAGCCAGGGGAGAGAAACAGACAGAAGTAAGAAAGTAAGTGAAGAAGGGAGAGTAAGGAGATGCGAGGTATTAATATGTATTGGTTCACATTTAGTGATATAGTTTATCCTGGTGTGAAGAACAAAGCCATCTTTTGGCTAAGAAGTCTTTAAGAATGATTTTGAAGGCTGGGAGGGAGTGGGGGTATTGACCTGATGGATAGAGATAAGGAGCGCCAGGCCTTAGCAACATAGTACAAGTATAGTCAACGCTGAGCAGATTTGTTGGGTTTGTGGACAGATAGGAGTTTTTGGTCATTGGATCACAACGACCAACTGGGAACATAACTGAGTAAAATGTTACCCAGTGATGGACAAGCAGATGGATTGTGGATAATTGTATAAGTGGTAAGAAGCTGTGCATATGTTAGTTGATGAGGTAGTTCTAACCAGTTTGGGCTTTTTAGTACTATACAGTGATGAGTTCTGAAGGGGATATTTTCGGCAGATTTATCAGGTTTGTTACAGCATTTCTCAAAATTATGATTTTTTTTTTATACTTAAAGGTTAGTAAGGATGGGAGTACCATAAAGAAGTGTGGGGAAGAGATTAGTAATGAGAAGTGTAGGTTTAGTTGTGTCAGTGAGAAATTTTTTGGCTCTATAAAGCATCCCTATTTTTTATGAGTTTTACTTATGACATTTTTGTACATGCAGGTCAAATTTAAGATTATCAACCACATGATCCCTAATAATTTGCTATGAGAACGGACTTCAATGGTTGCATTATCAAGTGAGAGCATTTTAAATTTTGATTTTTCATGGAAGAAGGATTTGGGGGAAAAATTAGTAGGTTGTGTATTTTTAGGGTTGAGCATGATGCTTGAGTTACAAAGCCACATTTCAGTTACTGTTAAAGCTTCCTGAGTAATTTTTTGGAGGTGTGCCATGTTGTCAGATGTGCAAATGAGTGTGGAGTCATCTGCACACTGTATTAGGGAGGCCTGTTGTGTGGAAGGTGTTGGTTAAAATGTTAAAGAGGAGGGGACCAAGGATAGAACACGGTGTTATACTGGCGGTGACGGGAAGGTATGGAGAGACGGCGGAGTTCCATTTTACTGACTTACTCCTAATGGACAGGTGGCTTTTGAACCATAAAAGGGTGGTCTGAGAGGGCATTCATAGTAGAAGTTTGCTGTGGCAAACTCTGTTGACAGCTTTAAATGAATCTATAAATAAGGAGAATACTGGTTTGCTGTTATCTCTAGCTTTACTGACAGTATCAGTATAGGCTAGAGATGCAGTATTAGTACTATGAGAAGGACAAAAGCCATGTTGTGTGGGAGACTGTGGAGTTCTTCCTGCAGGAGATTGTTTAGCAGTTGTTTTGAATCCATTTTTCAATTATTTTGGAGATGGAGGGTAAGACTGGTATAGGTCTAAAGTTAGTAGTATCATTTGAATTCCCTCCTTTGTACAGAGATATAATGCCTGACTTTCCAGACGAAGGTAGTGTGGGATTCCTGGATTGACCTAATTATATGCCTTGAGAAAGGGCATGGCAATGCTGTTGTCTGCTATTTTAAGATACTTGCTTGAAGTGCTGGGCAGGATTAGGATTAGATGTTGGGGAATCTTTGGTTAGAGATGCTATAATATCTGTGAAATGAGATTTGAATTGAATTTGAATGGCATATGTAATTTTTGCTTATGTTGTATTGCTGCACTGTTTTTCTTGGGTTTTATATATTGCCTATGTTATCTTTTTATGTTTGTATTGCTGGAGCTTTTCTCCTCAGGTCTCCACTAAAAATGGGCCATTGGCTCAGATGGACTAACCCAGTTAACAAATGCCAAATAAATAAATAAAATAAATAAAATAAAACAAACTGTATTGCAGTTTTGAGTGATGAGTTATTGGGAGAGGGGCTAGTGCTGAATTTATGTTCCAGATAAAAGATTTCTTTAATGGCTGTCCAAAAATGTTTAATGTTGTGTTTACTATTATTCTGAAAGCTATTATAGTATACATTTTAGTTTTCATTAATCTGTTTTTTTAGTACGATTGTGACACATTCTGAAGTTTAAGATATTGAGGTGCTTTATATTTTTCCCAAGCTTTCCATGCTTTTTCTTTAACATGCATTAGCATGTTACATTTTTTGGATAACCAAATTGCATTATTTGTTTTCAGTCTCTTCTGTCTAGCAGTACAAGGTTAGTGAGCCTATTCAGGAAGGTTGTATGGAATTCATTTACAGTACTATCTAAGGGTATGACTTTTAGGATGTTCCAGTTGGCAGAAAAGGTAGTCACAAACATTTCTGGGTTAAACTTGGAAAGGGTGAGTGTTTTACAAACAGGCTGTTTAAGTAAATGTGTGACATGTCTGGTTGTATAGAATTGGAGATGATTACTGAGACAGTCATACATTGTACCAGGAGGTGGTGTATTTGCTAGGATCAGATATTAAAATCCAGTCTAATAGTGAATTGGAAGTCTTGCTATAATGTGTGGTGCTATTAATTAGCTGTGTGAAACCGGACAAGTTCACAGTAGGTGTAGGGGAGTTAGAGTTTATGTCCAACTAACTGACATTCACACCACCTAGTAGTATTACTTCTTGTGGAGTTGTTATGGATATCCAATGTAGGATATCTTCTAGCCTGTTTTATCACCAGAATGGATGTACAGAACAGCAACACATTTGTTTAAAATTGTTTAATTTCAGGAAAGTAATAAACTCTGCTGAATTGAAAGTGGTAGCTATTGGGAAATATTAAAGCAATACCACCACCTTCCTTCTTTATACCGTCATTAAAGATGATGGCATACATGGGAAGTGTAATGTCACATTCGTTTATGTGAAGTTTCAGCCTCTACAAGACTATCAGGGCTTATGTTGGGTAATTCAGGCATGTAGTACTGCAATTTTATTTCTTATGGTTCTAACATTTATGGCAGCAAAATTTAGCTTACTGGGGTTGGAGGTTGACTGCTGTAGGGTTTTTCATAATGCTCACTGAGATAGGTGGGGCCAGGTTTAGGATGAATGTCTCCTCCTACAAGGATTTTAGTATACTGAGGTATTATTGGGACTTGTTTTTTTGAGAATATTTTTCCATTTAACTTTGTTTTGGTTTCAGTTCAAATGAAGTTAAAAAAAAATCTATATTTTTGGTAAAAATAAGGGGTATGTTAAATCTAGCACAAAACCGACAGCCAGGCAAGTTGTGATCAGGGCCTAGGCAAGGAATACAGTATAAATGGAAATCCTTATGAGGTATTTGCTTCCCACAATTAATACAATTATTAACTTTTTCTGACATCAGTATGGAGCAAGAAAAAAGTTTCCCCAAAGGAGTACTTAGCTTTAGTGAAGACTTCGGTTCTGAAACTCAAATTTGAATATTTCAGTAGTCGGCCGACTGGCACTTGCGAAATGCTTCTGCTTCGGGCACCGCACGGCAAGAAAGACTAAAGAAAATGGCGTCGACTCCATGTTTTATACCCCTGACGACCTGATGTCATGGAAGAGGAGACAGCAACCGATGACGCAGGACCCAAGACTTTGGAATTCAGGCAGATTGAGGGCAACCTGCCAGCAGATTACCCAAATGTAATGATTGCAACAGTGAAACACGAAGAACATCATGAATAGGTGGTTGGGACAGAGTTGGAGATGTGTTGAGAGCTATTCGGATAAGCTGAGGAATAGCATGATTAAGTGAAGGGATCTATGTGTTACAGTTGGCAGATAGTGGGGAAGTAGGGATAAGGAAGGAAAAAGAAGTTACAGGGTAGAAGGATATTTAGCGGTGGTGGAGTCTGAAACCTTACAGAAGTTAAGTGGGAAATAAGCACTTTCGGTGAAGGAAGACAGTTATGTTGTCCTAGTATCTTCTTTGGAATGTAAGGAATCGACAGGTTTAAAAGGCTGAAGTATCAGAATGTAGTTAAAAATGGAAGAAATGAGGGTTTGTTTGGGAAACGAAGATACAATGCAGAATAGGTATGTGCTACTAGGGAGGGTTATGACTCAATGAATATAGTGCAAAGCAGTATGGAAGGGAGAAAAGTAGCTGGGAATGGTGCGAAGATTAAATGCAAGCTGTAAGTTAGCTTAACAGAAACAGGAGTGTTTGTATGACAGTAGTAGAGTTATTTGGGAGGGCAACTGAATAGGAGTCACAAGTGTAATGTGTGTGTAGGCAGTATAACAGCAGAGTAAGAGAAGTGGGTATGAATTAGGGATAGGATATGAAAGTGATGCTGATGGTAGCAAGCTTCCAGCCTCAGGTCAAATTACAACAGAGAATAATCATGTTTATAGCCAATACAAAGCAATTTGCAGTGTGGTACAAAGCAGAACAAGTTCTCATTCATTTCTTGTATGCGGAAACCTGTCAGCCAGGAAGATTAAGTAACTGGCATATACAGTGTAAGCTGTTGGTGAACAAAGGAGACTGACCAACTTTATAATTAGTCCTTACAGTGCAAGAACTGCTCTTTTGGAGAGGGGGTGTTAAAGGTATTTGATTAGTTGATGTTAATACACAGCAAGGTTCTTCAAGCTAATTTTTATTACATTATACAATTACAATTTTCTCAGTGAAAATGTTTAGGAGTTGGACTTTATGGCAAAGCTCCTACAGTATCAAGATCAGATGTAGTGACCACAGGCTATTATACAAAGACAAAATTCTTAGTGAAAACATTTCTAGAAGTTTGATCTTATGTCAGAGCTTCTGCAGTATCAGGGACAGATATAGTGACCACATGCAATTATACAAATACAAAAGAGATGGAGGCAAGCAATATAAAGCTGGGCATAACTATTTAGAAGCCTAATCACAAAAGGCTTTAGGATAAGGGATAGAGAAGACACAACAGGAGAGGAAAAGGAAGAGCTGACTAGAAGATTTTTAGCATTTGTTGCATAAACAATAATTGCAAGTGATTTGGGGAAATGTTGCACAAGGCTAAAATGGGAAGTTTGCATACCAAAATTAAAAAAGTGATCAGAAAGGTCAAACATTATTATAAACTGAATGTGACAGGGAAATGACCTACATGTTTGAATAAGGTTGACACATTTCTATTGGGATTTGAATAAAAGTAAGAAGCTACAAGTTGAACTGGACATTGGATAAGAAAAACAGCCTAGAATAATGAATGGATTTTCTGGAAGACAATAACCATCACGGCCATTTTTAAAAATGTAGGGTAAGTTACTCTCATTACAAAAGTATGTACACAATGAATGAAGGTTTCTACTGTTGCTTTTTGATATTTTTTACATATCCTCTATTCTTAATGTATTTATGGTTCTTGCAAAAATTAATAAAGTATATTCAAAATATTTATTTGCTGGTTTTCTACATATATTTCTCCTCTCCTTATGGCATCATTAAGGATATATCTTTTGATTTGATCTCATGAAACTGGAAGACCACATGGTTTGGGTTTTCTTGCTCCTCTAAACTTTCTGTCATTATGTTTCCTACACACCTATAAAATAATTTCATCTGTTAGGTCTTCAGGTTTTGACTTTCTCTGATCAACTTCTGCAAAACTTTCTTCATAATGGTGACAGAGATGGCAATATAGTAAATATTTTGGGCACGGTTCCAAAGGACTTTCTCTCAGTGTAAGTGACCACTTACACAGAGCAGGCTCAGTGCAGGTCTTTTGGAATCTGGCCCTAGGTGTGAGCTTCTTTACAGAAAGTGACCAATTACACTGAGAGCAGGCCAAGTGCAAGTTTTTTTGAAATCTGGGCCAAGGTCTAAGCCAGGTAGGACTTGCACTGAAGTAAGTCACGGACACTGAGAAAAGGTCTGAATGGAGAGATGATAAAACAGCAAGCAAAGAAGAGTGGTATTGTTGGAACTGAATTCTTCCTCAAGTCTTGGCAAGTACCTTCATGAGGCAGACCCTGTTTTTCACAAAAACTCACCAAGATGACACTGATACATAGACTGTACTTTACATAGCATATATTACAGACAGAAGTAGGTTAAAAAGAAAAAGAAAAAAGACAGCCGGGTGCACAAGACCCAGGATAAAAAAGTGCCCAATTCTGGAAGACGCACTGGTGCCAGAACTGGAAAAAAATGAAAGTGTAGAATCCTCAAGACACGGAAACATTCCTACAATGGGGCTAGGCCAGGTCCAGGAGGAAGATGTCCCCCCTATTGCAGAAGGAAGTAGCAGTCCACAAAAGTCACAAAAACTGACAGGCCAAAAAAGAGCTATACAGATGACAGAGTGGACTACTGAGTATAAGAAAAAAATATGTATTGTTCCTATTATGCCAGAAGCCCAGAATTTCCAAACAGAAGACGTACAAAAAGATTTACAGAGAAGTTAAAGGAAAGAAAACTAATTCCACAAGAGAAACTGTCAGAAGCTTCAAATGCAAATGTGTGTTCATTTGCAATAGATCCATGAAAAACACTATACAGACCAGAAACTTTGGGCTGTTTGGAAAAAAGACGTGACTGAGGAAGTGTGAAAATATAAAGAACAAAATCTAGAGACTTTTGAAAGGTAGAAACAAAACTATGGACATGGTTAAAGAGAGATCTGATATGGTACAAAATTTATGCAAGGGAGAAAGCCAAATTAATCAACACAAAAAGGCATTCCCAAAGACATATGAAGATAAGTTCAGGCAAAGAGATCCAGATATGAAACATTTCACAATTAAAAAAAAAAAAAGATTGCAAAGAGGGAACACAGAACAGAAGATTAGTCCAGTAGTAGAAGTTAAAAAATAGAAGCTGAAGTTATGGAATACTTGCAAATTAAAGGATTTAATGTAGAAAGTCTAACACAGGCTATAGCACAGCATGACTGAACAGCGAGTTCCCAAATTAAGGAGAAACAGGAGGAGGAGACATCTGAAGAAACATGGACATGGGAAAGAAAAGAGATTTAATATGGTGCAATATGGATGCAAAGGAGAAAGGAAAACTAATCAATACAAAAAGACCAACACCAAATTTATCTGAAGAGAAACACAAAGGCATCCAGACATGGAAAATTTTACAATACAAAAAATAAGAAAACAAAGAGAAAAAGTGGAAAAGAGGATTAGTAATGGAGAAGTTAAAGAAATAGAAACTGAGATTATGGATTAGCTGTGAAGTGAAGGATTTAGTGTAGAAAATTTAACTTGGACAATATCACAGCAGGAGAGAGCAATGGACATCCCAATTATGGAGCAACCAGTGGCGCAGGAAGCGTTTGATCAAATGCCATATTAAGATACTTTGGAGTCTTGCATAGGAAACCAGTATAAATGCTCAGCTGCAGTTGGACAGCAAGGGAAGGAACTGGAAATTGTGGCAACTGACAGTCAATGTTGTGGAGTGATAGGCGATTGAGTTCCCATATCAAAGGAGCAATGGATGACACCGGATGAAACTGAAGAGAATGCGGCACAGGAAGATGCTATGGAACTTTCTATAGAATGCCCACAGAAAATGCAGAACAAAGTTCCCCCTCAGTTTAGATGAAAATGATCTAAGTGAAGAGTTGCTTGATTTAATAGAGATGGACAAACATATTAAGATCAATGAAAGAAATATACTACCGAAGGTCAATAAAACCCAAAAAGTCAGAAGGTTGATAAAACAAATGAAAACAGTAATTAGGATGGTCCATAGGGATTTATTTGATATAACAGACATAAATAACATATATTATTGTGCAGCTAAATTAATAACAGATAAAGTCTTAGCACAAGAATACAAGGTAGTAAGGGAAAAGATGGGGAGAAATGGAATGCCATCGGGCAGGTATCAAAGAGAAAACTATTAAATTAAGTCAAGAAGTGTCACTGCTAGAAGAGTATGGAAGAGGGAACAGATCAACAAAAATACTCAACGATAGAAATGATAAAAGCAATATGCAGTATTATAACAGATCAGGATCCAGCATGCACTATCACAAACAATAAACTAAACATATCAGCACAGGCAGAAAAACTTAGAAGATATGTAGATAAATATAAAGGTAAAGTACAAACTAAGCAGTTTATTGATTACTCAAAAAAGTTTTATAGAGACTTGGGAAACAAGGCAAAAGAAATTGAAACACCACCAAAAAAGAAGAAATAGATATAGTTTTGTGCAATATCTAACAAGATCCTGTGGAACATAACAAAGATGCTAAATAGATATGAGAAGTAAAAGAAAGAATAACAGGTTTAAATGTACATAAGAAATGGGATGAAATAATGTCCAGAGAGACTGAAATACGGTTAAGAAAAGCTCCTAACTGGAAAACCCCAGGCCCAGATGCAGTACCTAACTTTTGTCTAAAAGTATTGACATCTTTGCATGAAGACTTAGCCACGAGTAAGAAAGTACAGTTTTGTACCTACCATAAATGTAGATGTTCGAGTGCTAATATAGCTGCAGTCATAACAGATGGGTTCTCTTGCCGTCAGGCGGGTCCTCGGTTGGCCGATTTCCAAAGTCTAGGTCCGGCGTCGGTTGTCGTCGCTTCTTCCCTGATGTCAGTGCGACAGGGGTATAAAAGAACCAGCCGACGCCATTTTCTTCAGTTTTTCTTGCCCCAGATGTCAGGTGCCTCAGAAGGAAGGCAATACATAAAATTATGTAATAATGCAATGCAATATAATCAAAAAACAGTAGTTGCAAGCAAATACACCATAAAAGAAAACCCCTAGAGGGGAAGGAGGGAGGGAAACCTGGACTGCAGCTGTATTAGCACTCGAACATCTACATTTATGGTAGGTACAAAACTGTACTATGTTCATCGTGCATACAGCTGCAGTCATAACAGATGGGTAGAATCCCAAAGCTAAGAAAGGGGTGGTAGGCACTAGGTGGAACTAGGAGGAGCCATAATGCCCTGCAAGACTGCAGTGGCAAAGCCTGCTCTAGATTTGGAGTATAATGGTAGGTTGTAGTGCTTGGAGAAGGTATGCACAGAACTCCAAGTGGCTGCTTCCAAAATATCCTTGGTAGGTACTCCTCTGAGGAAGGCTGCAGAGGTGGCTGTGGCCCTGGTGGAATGGGTTCTAATGCCTGTAGGTACAGTTTTGCCATGAAAAGAATAGCAAAAGCATATGCAGTGTGCTATCCATTTTGAGATTGTCTGTTTGGAAATTTGCTTTCCTTGAACTCCTACCGCATAGGCCACAAGGAGCTGTTCTGATTTTCTGAAAGGCTTTGTTCTGTCCAAATAATAACGCAGTTGTCTGTGGATGTCCAAGGAATGTAGTAATCTCTCCCCCTTGATTTGAGGATTAGGATAAAAAGCAGGTAAATGTATGGCCTGATTTAAAGCTACCCTGGATACCACTTTAGGCATAAAGGACGGGTTGGTTTGTAAGGAAACTCTGTCCTGATGGAAGATGATAAAAGGCTGGACAGCCATGAGAGGTTGTAGTTCTGAAACTCTACCAGCTGAAGTGATAGCCAGAAGGAAAGCTGTTTTCCAGGACAAATATTGCAAATCTGATGAGGAAGCTGGCTCAAAAGGAGGCAAGGTCAGTTTTTTCCAGAATGAAATTAAGATCCCAAGCAGGTATTGGTCGTTTCCTTGGAGGTCTTAAATTCTTAGCCCCTCTGAGGAACTGTCTTAAGAGAGGGTGAGAGAATAAAGGTGGATCAGTGTTGTATTCTGCAGAAATGGCTGAGGCATGGATTTTGATGGAGGAGAACGAAAGTCCACTGCTTAGCAGTTCAGCCAAATATTGTAGTATTTGAGGTAAATTCAGTTTTCCAGGGTCCTGGCCCTTTTCTCATTCCAGACACAAAACGCGTTTCCATTTTGGAGTAAGCTTTTCTAGTTGATGGCCTTCTGGCCTCCAAAATGACATCCTGCACCTCCTTGGAGAGTAGGGCCTGCTGTGATGCTAAGGAATCTTCCATGCGGCTAGATTGAGTGTTTTTAGCTGATGTGAAGAGTTTTGAAGCTGTGCTGAGTCAGAAGAAGAGGCATTAGAGGCAGGGTCCATGGTGGGGAATGCGTCATGCTCCTCAGGAGTGGGTACCAGTGTTGCCTTGGCCAGTCCGGAGCAATGAGGATCATCTTTGGTCTGTCTGCTCTGGTCTTCAATAGGACTTTGGGCAGCAGAGGAAGAGGCGGGAAGGCATAAACTGTCATTGGTGTCCAACTGAAAGAGAGAGCATCCACTATCCAGGCCTTTGGATGGAAGATCCTTGAGCAGAATTTTGTCAATTGATGATTTTTGTGGGAGGCAAAGAGATCTATGTCTGGCCTTCCCCATTCTTGGATTATTTCTGTAAATACTTTTGAATGCAACTTCCATTCGTGTGGATCTGTCATATTCCTGCTTAGGTTGTCTGCCAGCGTGTTTTCCTTGCCTGGCAAGTACTGTGCTTGTAGTTCCATTTGTAAGTCCATGGCCATGTTCCAAAGTGACATGGCCAGTCTGCATAGGGGGTAAGAATGTGTTCCTCCCTGCTTGTTTATGTACCACATAACTGTGGTGTTGTCCGTTCTTATCAATAGTTGACCTGGTTGTAGAAGGTCCTTGAAAGCTATAATAGCATTTATTACTGCTAGCATTTCTTTTTGATTGATGTGAAGGTGCTTTTCTTTTTGGGACCATTTGCCCTGAATGCACCGGTCTGTCATGTGCGCCCCCCAGGCGTAGTCCGAGGCGTCTGTTGTGATGACTTGATTTGCTTGAGGCTTGCTGAATGGAAGACCTGTGTTTGTTTGACATGCTTGAGCCCACCACAGAAATTCCTTTTGCAGACATGGAATTAGTGGTATTATTGTTTCCAAACTGTGGCTGTGTTGAGACCATATGTTTTTTAGGTACCATTGTAGTTTTCTCATATGCAGCTTTGCACATGGGATTAGTAAGATGCAAGATGCCATGAATCCCAGAGCCTGCAGGATTTTCCTTGCAGTCAGCCTGGTGCAATTTGTCTGACATCGGTCTGAGGCAAGAAAAGTTTCCCCAACGGGGTACTTAGCTTTTAAGAAGACTTCGGTTTCCAAATTTTCGTAATCTCAGGAGCTGGCCGACCGGCACTTGCGAACTGCTTCTGCTTCGGGCACCGCACGGCAAGAAAGACTGAAGAAAATGGCGTTGGCTGGTTCTTTTATACCCCTGTCGCACTGACGTCAGGGAAGAAGCGACGACAACTGACGCCGGACCTAGACTTTGGAATTCGGCCGACCGAGGACCCACCTGATGGCAGGAGAACCCATCTGTTATGACTGCAGCTGTATGCACGATGAACATATATAGATATATAGATATATATATATATATATATATGGACCCTGACCACAGACCATCCTGGTTAACAACCAGAAAAGCAATGCTCCTACTTAAGAACGAACCTGCAAGCTATCCTAAAAACTATACACCAACAACTTGCCTTCTGACAACGTACAAACTATACACTGGAACTGATGCTGATAGAGTTTACAGTCATTTAGAAGAAAACTCAGTCATGGCAACAGAACAAAAGGGTAATAAAAAAAAGTCATAATGGAGAAATATAAAAAAGGGGAAGAATCCAAGTATGGCATGGATAGACAACAAAAAAGCAGGTGACAGTATCCTGCATTCATGAATAAAAGACTGCTTAAAAATGTATAAGATACACCCCACACAGATGGATTACATTACAGTGAGAATGAAACCAGTGGCAAACCACTCTGCAGTTAAGCCATGATAAAGGACAAATTATTACTCCGGGGATAAGATTCAAAGTGGATATTCCAGGGTGACTCTCTGTCACTGCTACTCTTTTGTCTTGCCCATAACCCACTAAGCTGTCTGCTGAACAGATTAGGTCATGCCTATAATAAGACTCCCAGAAAACAACAAAGTGTAAACACTTCTCATCTTTCTTTTGCAGATGATTTAAAACTGTATAGCTTATCAGATGAGGAAATGAAAGCCTATTGCAAGTGGTCAGAACCATTTCCTAGCTTACAGTTTTGGAGTAACTGACTGTCCCCAAAATGTGTTGGACAGCTTGGACAGGAAAACAAGGATGCTTTATGCTCATTAAATGATTTATAAAAATACCAAGATTATATATTCCCCGTTCTGAAGGAGGTATGGGCCTCCACGAACTTGATTACATGTATGGATCTGCAACCATGGGGCTGCATACATATCTGCTGATAGTAAAAGTTTTAAAACATGAGGAGAATAAGTCTACGATGACTTATCAGAAGAAGCATACTGGTGTCAAGCCGGGAATGGAAATCAAACCAGAAGTAGATAAAAGGCAGGCAAGCAACTGAATCTGCCAAAAACAAAAAAAAAATATATAAGGTGAAGGATCAGATAAAAAGGCATGAAATGTAGAAAATGCATAAATATAGCTGCAAATATAGAAAACTCTTGGAACAACCTCATGTTGATCAGGACTGAATGGAGGAATGGTTAAGGAGAATTTAAACTACTAGACGAAAGGTTAATATAGACAGCCCAAGAGAGTGGATTGCATACACACTGGTTTACAGCGTCTTTTGAACATGTGGGAGAAACAGATTAATGTAGGTTTTGTAAAACAATTGAAAACATTTGCAATCTTGTTGCTGGTTATGTTATTCTACTGGCAAAGGACTGTACACTGAAAGGCATAATAATGTGGCAAGACTGTTGCACTACAGACTGTACAAACATTATGGTACTGAAGTGGCTGACAAACACTGGAAACGAACCATGAAGCACTAAAGAAAATGAAGTTCATATCACATAGGACCACCCATTACCAGCAGTTCAAAAAAATAGATGTGAGAAAACCAGATATAGTAGTCCATGAAAACAGGACAAAAGTACCATTGATCATTGAAATTGCTACACCCGGTGACTACAGTGTCTTACGTACAGAGAGAAACAAAGTTATAAAATACCAGGATTTGCGGGCAGAAATGAAGGCACTGTGGAAGAAAGATACTCAGTTACAGTAGTAGTAGTAGTAGGAGTGATGGGTCTTGTAAAAATAAATAAATAAATAAATAATTACAGTCATACTTAGATATGTTACCAATACATGTAACTCTATCTGAACAGCAGAGGAAGTCATTCCTGGGGACATTGCGGGTGCTGCAAAGACTACTACTGGCTAACATCAAAGATTGAAACAATACTAATTTCATGAACTTTAATCATACTTTGTGTTGGGACTGGGGTCCATTCCCGTCAAGGTATTAGGAAACCAAAAAGACTTGGAGAAATTAAAAAGAAGCAAGTCTTTCAGAATCTGGGCAGACTTGAGAGATCAGTCCTTTTAGAATCTGGCCTTTTCTACTCTTGCCCTTGTTCTGTTTTTAGTTCCATGTAATTATTTTACCAGTCTTTTTATTTTATTCTTCATATTTTATTTCATCCACACAATCAGATGTAATGTCTTCTTTCTCCAACTTGACTGCAATCTTCTCTACCTAAAGTTATAAGACATATTCCTCCACTCTTTTCACTGTGCTGCTGTGATCACACTGCATCTTTCTCAGCATAAGAATGATTACATTAGCGTTTCATAATGTGCTGACTGAGGCCTGTAATTTTCCTGGAAGCCACTTGGGTCCTAACAAATGATTTCTACCACTAACCTATCTTCTTCTTCTTCCACATGCGAAGTTTTGTGTTGTCCTCACATTTTTCACTAGGCAGAACGAACACTTAGGATCAGTAGGCCTACATCTTTTTGCTGAACCATTATCTCAAACAGTCTACATACTGTTTCAGAATTTGCAGTATAAGTAGATTTTTGTCATCAACAGAGCATCTCTCCCCAGTCTCCTTCTTGAGTAAGGCAAAACCAGTAAAATCTAAAATTCTGAGCTGGTTACTTTTATATGTTCATAAGTGGATATAGTCAAATAATTGTTTGCTTGGGATTCGTTATTCAATGGGAAGAGGGTATTTCTGTTGACTGGTGATGGTTTACCTGTGGTACTCATTGACAAACATTTCATTATTTACACATACATTTATATTCTGTTCTACAATGGATATCAACCTTGCGGTAATATGCTAGAATCATGTATGTGCTGTATGCGTTAAGTCTAAGTTTTTCATTATGTATTACATCTCAGATCTTATGAGCTTGCTCTCATTTTGATATAACTAGTAAAACAAAACTAAAATCAACAGAAATACCAAGAACTAGTCAAGTATTTGGCTAGGATACAACTATCATGCACAGATAATGGCCATTTGTTTTCAAACATTGTGGTTGGTGGTAGCCTCATACGAATAGGACTCTGTGGACAGTCTGGTTTTAAGTTCCTTGACTGAAAGAATTACAGATCTACTAATTTTAGGTATTTCTGCTCATGTCACTTTGTTTGTTCTGCATACCCCAACTAATAGCAGATGATCTGAAATGACTGCTGTCAGAGAGGGGTTAAAAAGAGATCATTACAATTACTGACATTCTAGTTCCATCTGCCCAGTTGGATAATAAATGCACTATTTCAAAAACGAGGTACATTTTGAGCCCCAGTATATGAAATATAGTTTCAGTCTTCATTTTTCCTAGTCGTTGTTCCATAGCTAACTTTTCACAGATATGATTTTGTTTTGAAATATCATGTTTAACTTTTTGGACTTAAATACCATGTGGTTTTCAGAATGAATAACCACTGATGAGTTTTTTTTTTTTTAATGTCCTAGTAAACAGTGTTTTTGTTACTGTCTAGCCCACAGAGGCCTACAAAGCTATTTATCAATTGATGCTGCTACTGTATTTTTCAAATGTGTTACAATGAGCTCTAACACAATTATTACATTGATGCAGCCGTAGTTTCCTCCTTCCACTCCCTACCAGATCCACTAGTTACAATATGCATTATGTGAATGGATTCTGTTTCCCTCACATTCATGGAATTCAGTCCAACATAGTTTTTATTTAATCAAGTTCTGTTAAAAATATTGTTGCCTAAACTGAGGTCTAATATTAAAAAAAGGTTAGAATTGTATTTTATTGAGATTATGAAAATACTATTTATGAAAATTTTGATCTGTGAAAGTTCTCTTTGAAATCTGTAGGTCTTATTTGACTAGACTGAAGTTATTCTGTTCAGTGCATCTTTATTATTCAAGAATGTTTCTGATGCCAGAAAAAAGAAAATGCCTGGAGATCAGTTATGAATCTTTTTCTTAAACCAGTTTGTGATAGTGCCAAGTTCAAGATCCTTTCACAATACCATCACCTACCCTTCACAATACCATCACCTACCCTTTCTTCCCCATTTCAAATTTTTTATTAACCTTAGATTTAAAAGACGATTATCATCGCATTCCTATTCATTAAGACTTCAGATGTTTAAGTTTTTTTCGTATCTGGATCACATTTCCCATTCTCTGACTTACCTTTTGGGCTACCTACTCCCACAAGAGTGTTCACAAAGTGTCTAGCTCCAGTTATAGCACATTTCAGGCAACACAGTATCCACTTTTTTCCATATTTAGATGTCTTGCTTATCTATGCACAAAGTGTCAGGAATCTCTCTCTCTCTAGTGAGACAGCTCATATGCAGGCTAGAATTCCAAAAGAACCTCAGTACAAAGAGCTTTTCTTCCACAGGAAGAAATATATCTACATTTAAATCTATTCCAGGATTTTTCCCTTGATCCCTCTGGTGTTAAACATACAGCCACTGTAGACTGGGGGTTAGCAACATCTTCTCGACTGTTGGGGTCTCCTTAATGGGCAAGGTAGGAAATACCTCAGGATTCTGAGTCTCATGTCATCTCTGAATCTCATGGTACCTTGTGGCAAGACTCAACATGAGAAAGATACAGTGGTGGTCCCAGCACCAACACCTGTTATCTTTTCGGATTCCAGTCCTGGGATGTGTGAGAAGAGAAATCACTTGGTTGAGACATCAAGTACCCTGAATCCAAGTCTCTCCCTCTCCCCTCCTGCTCCAAAACAGTCACCACAGTTAACTTGCACTTTGCTAGGGGATAAAAGTGCAAGGTAACTGGGACAACAAACACATACACAAGCACATAAATGTAAAGAAGTTTGCCCTTATCAAGACACTCAACTCTCTAAATCACCTTGGGTCCCCAGGACCACTTCAGGTTATGGACAACACCACAGTGATGTGGTACATAAAAAAGAGAGGGAGAACCAGGTCTGCCCTCCTCTGCAGACAAGACACGTTATCATGGAATATAATTTTACAGCACAATCTCAAGTCTACTTCCTACATTCTTTCAGTGCAAAACTGTGTGGCAGACAAGCTGGGCAGGACAAAGACAGACATTCAGGAATGGAAACTAAATCAGGGGTCTTCCAAGATCTGATCCATCTGCGGGGAATTCCTTCAGTAGTCCTTTTCGCCTTCCCGATGAACAATTAGCTTGTCATATATAAGTATGTGTGAATACACACACACATATATATATATATATACATACATATACACACACACACACACACACACACACACACACACACACACACACACACACACACACACATCTATGTGTATAAATGTATGTAAGCATGTTAGACAACAACACTTGTAAATATTCATATAACAGCAACGACCAAAAGAACTCACTGGTGTTCTTTTGGTCGTTGCTGTTGTATGTAAGCATGTGTTTGTGTGTACATGTGTGTGTTTATAATATATATATATGTGTGTGTGTGTGTGTGTGTGTGTGTGTGTGTGTGTACACATATAATGTGTATGTGTGTGTGTATGTAGCGGAGGGTGCAGTTTTCCCTTTAAGAAGCTGATGCATATGATTCATGAGTACTCTGCAGCCACTGACATCTCTGTAAGCTTATACTTGTACAACATCAAAGTGGCACACATGGAAAACATAAGGTTGGGAAGATGAATGCATATTTGTGAATGTACTCTGACAGACTAAAAGAAATCGCTGGTCAAATGATTTTGTATTGACAGTGGTAATAGTAGTGGGTTTGTGCTATCAATAGGCTTAGGGTTCACTTTTATATATACAAGACATCCACCTATTTTGCATGTGTTATACATTTTTGTACATACAGACATATGCATCAAAATACAGATCTGGTGTCAATGAGTGATAAAGACCCAAATGTTGTCCAGATGATCCACATTCAGCTAGTGGCCCAGATATTTGACGGAGATGACAGGGGAAGATGGAATTCAGAGGTCACAAATTCTTGGGAGAAGGAGTTGGCTGTGCTCTGCCACTTGTGTGACACCTGATAGATATTACCAGGACATCAGTGAGAATGAGACTCGGGCATTCAGATGTGCTCTAACGATTTATTATTATTCATAACAATTCCATTATTATTATTATTCCAACATGGTGACTCCCTTTATTCACTCAGAATTGCCAAACTCTGGAACACCCTTCCAGACATTATAACAAAAAATCCAGTGCATAACTAATTCAAATCACTCCTAAAGGAACACCTCACCAGTCACTGGCTGTGCTCTTGCCTCTCTCTCCAGGTTAATCTATTTCCTAACCCTTGGTTTTCCTTTCTCACCAGACCATCTAGCACTCATTTTCTGAACTTTAACTTACATACTATCTACTGTTTACTCTGTACAGTCCTACTGATTGTACTATATTTACGGCTACTGGGTTGTCCCTGCAACTGTAACTGTATAGGTCTACTGATTGCATTATATTTACTGCTACTTGTTTGTGTTGTACTACTGTGGAGTTTTCCCCCTGGGTCTCCACTAGTTAAAGGATCCTTGATCTTTACCGTTTCTAGATACTGTAAAATAATTCTATTGTACTAATATGTTACTATGTTTTTTTTTGTTTACTGTCATATTACTGTGGAACTTTTCTCTCTGGGTCTCTGCTGCAAATAGGCCACTGGCCTAGTCAGACATACCCGGTCATTAAATGTAATAAATAAAATAAATAAAAATAAGATGTTTTCACACAAAATTCACCATTTATTTGCAAATTATGTCAATAACCTACATTTGACTTACATTTTATAATTATTATAAGAATAAGTAGACTTTTCTAGTAGATAGTATGCAAGATAAAGTTCACAAAATTGGTGCTAGACTCAATGCCAGAAGTCTAAACCTCAAAATGCATGCACTCGAGGCACTCCTCAGTATGGAGAAAATCGATATATGTGCAGTAACAGAAACCTGGTTTAAGGCTCCAGAGAGCACCCCAGCACTACCAGGCTACAACTCATACCATACATTTCGGCCACAGAATCCAGACCGAAATACAAAAGGTGGGGGCGTATCCATATTCATCAAGGATACCCACACCTCCAGGTTAGTGTCACAGCATGATGCTTCAGAGATCATCCACGTGCAACTAATGGGCAAAACTGCAATTCAAATTGTAGCTTGCTACAGATCATCCACCATGTCCCAGGACTCCCATTCTGCATTACTGGAAACACTGGGAAACATAAAGGTCCTACCAAACACCCTAATATTGGGTGATTTCAATTACCCAAACATTAACTGGGAGAACTACTCAAGTACTAACTCCTTTGCCAAACATTTCCTAGAATTTATAAACTCAAATGCCCTGGATCAACTGGTCAACACTCCCACGAGAGGTGACAACATATTGGACCTGGTCATTATCAACATGGGTGACCGGTGTTCCACACCGGAGGTCAACCCCTCGCTGGTTAGATCTGACCATAAACAAATCACTTTGGATATCCAAATTCCACCCCCACCCCCGGTCAAGGAAACCACCATGAAAAACTTTTCAAAAGCAAACTTCACGTTACTTAAGACCGAGGTGGAAAGTTTCAAAGCCCCCATGCTAAAGGATAACACTGTCCAAGCTGCAAAATCCTTTACTAATGCATTCTACGGTCACCTACAAGAATGCATGGATCGTGCTATCCCAAGCAAAACCAAGACTCACTCCTTTAAGAAAAGGAAACCAGTCTGGTGGACCTCTGCCATAAACAAGCTATACAATAGAAGGAGGAAACTAGTACAGAAGAGAGTAAAATCCCAAGAAGGGAAGACATCCCTGATCAGTATCAGCAAGAAAATACGATCCCTCATAAAATCATCCAAGGCTAGCTTCGAAAGAAAAATTGCCAAGACTCCAAAGATAACCACAAGGCATTCTTTAGCTATATCAAGAATCTAAGTGGAAATGCTCAGATCTGCTCGGAGTTGGTGCAGAATGGCACAAAATACACTGAACTGACCGATATCTCCAACATCCTGGCAGACAGATTCAGTGCAAACTTCACTCCCCTCTCACCCCCAAAAGGGCCCATAACCATACCAGAAGAATGTAGAGACCCTGAAATCACAGACACTCAGGTTAAAACAGCCCTCACCATAGCCAAAAACACAGCATCAATGGGACCGGACGGTGTCCCAGGCTGCGTCCTACACAAACTCAAAGACGAACTAACCCCTCACCTAAACACACTGTCCAAACTCAGCCTCTCCACAGGCTACATACCCACAGAGTGGAGCACAACAACGGTTCTTCCGCTCCACAAAGGTGGAGCCACAACAGACCCAGGGAACTATCGCCCTATAACAGACCCCACATGGTTAGAATTGCTGGAGTGATGTCACACTCCAAAGCAGTTACAAGTGGTGTCCCACAAGGCTCTGTCCTGGGAGCTCTCTTGTTTGGTATATATTTCTCGGAGGTACAGGCCAACACGGAAGGACTGTGGCTGACCAAGTTCGCAGATGACTGCAAACTGGGCGCCATAATTGACTCGCCAGCCAACACAAGCATCCTCCAAAAGGGCCTCATAGAAACAGACAACTGGTGCCAGAGCCATGGCCTCAAGCTAAATGCCAAAAAGTGTATAGTCATCCCCTTTGGCAAAAACAAAGTGCCCACAAATTACCACATAGGTGGTAATCCATTAAGTACAGAAGAAGTAATTAGGGACCTGGGGACCCAAGTTGACAGCAATCTCTCATTTGATAACCACTTGGCCAAAGTGGTTAGAAAAACATTTTATATAGCCCACCTAATCATGAAGGGATTCACATCTAGATCAGGGGAGGTCATCGTGCCTCTTCACTCATCCCTCATCAGGCCCATAATTGAGTACAATGCCCCTTTTGGGATGTACCTTTCCAGACACCTGCAGCAACTGGAAAGACCCCAAAAGTACCTCACTAAGAGGATCAAAGGGCTCAAACAGATGCCATATGCTGCCCGGTTAAAGAAACTCCAGCTCTACTCAGTGGCATACCGCCTGTTCAGAGGCGATCTGTGCCTGACGTATAAAGCCATGTCCAACCCGGAATTAATGGACATGCTGCACCTCAGAAAATCCAAATCCCATCGAGCTACGCACTCGAGAGACTTGAACCTCAGCACTGAAATAAATAGGACATGTTGGAGGGACAGATTCATAACCCAGAGGCTCCCTTCACTCTGAAATAAAATCCCAGTCCAGATTAGGCAGAGTCCCTCATTGACTCTCTTCAAGAGGAATCTTGATGAGTGGATGGGAGATCGTAGGTTTACCCCGGGTATCACTTCAGTGTCACTGTTAGACAGAGGCACAGTATACTAACCTCGAAAAAGGGCATAGCAAAATAAATTTAAAATGGGTGGCGAAAGCCAAACACATTCTGGCTAGGCTTATAAATGCCCTAGGGCAGATAGCCTAGTATGAACCTATGAACCTGTGAACCTATAAGCCTGACTAGATTGGTCTGCAAGGCTATGGAGCGCATCATCATGAACTCATTAACAGAGACATTGGGAACCTCCAAACACTGGACCCTATCCAGTTCGGCTTTGTTAAGGGCAGATCCTGCCTCCTAAACCTGGTGGACTTCTTTGAGACAGTTACCAAGGCTACAGACGAGGGAAAGGTGGTACACACAGCCTATCTAGTCCTCACAAAGGCCTTCGACATCATTCCCCATTCTGGTATTATAGACAAGCTCACCAGCCTGAACATAAACCCCTACGTCACAAGATGGGTTACCAACTGTCTCATGGACAGAACCCACATGGTGAGAGTTGCGAGAGCTAGGTCAGACTCTAAATCGGTTACAAGTGGCGTCCTCAGCGTTCAGTCCTAGGACCCCTCCTGTTCGGCATATACTTCTCAGAAGTATAGGCAAGCACAGGAGGACTATGGCTGACCAAGTTCACAGACGACTGCAAACTAGGGGCTATAATTGACTCTCTGGCTGACACAGACATCCTCCAAAACGGTCTCATTGAGACGGACACCTGGTGTCACAATCATGGCCTCAAGCTAAATGCCAAAAAGTGCATAGTCATCCCCTTTGGAAAAAAACAAAGTACCCACAAACTACCACATAGGTGGTTGTCCCCTAAATACGGAAGACGTAATAAGGGATCTGGGGGCCCAAGTAGAGAGTAATCTCTCCTTTGATAACCACATTGCCAAACTGGTTAGAAAATCCTTGTATGTGGCCCACCTAATCACAAAAGGGTTCGCATCCAGATTAAAAGAGGTCACTGTGCCCCTCTATTCATCACTCATCAGACCCATCATAGAGTACAACACCCCACTTGAGATGTACCTTACAAGACACCTGCAACAACTGGAATGATCACAGAAGTACCTCACCAAGAGGATCACTGGTCTCAAACAGATGCCCTATGCAGCTCGACTGAAGAAACACCAGCTGTACTCGGTTGCATACCACCTACTCAGAGGTGATCTCTGCCTGACATACAAGGCCATGTCCAACCCAGAACTGATGGACATGCTCCACCTATTAGAAAACCATATCCCCTCGAGTGACATGCTCTAGGGATCTAAACCTCACCACACCAATAAATAGGCTGTGGTGGAGGTATAGATTCCTGTCCCAGAGACTTCCCATACTTTGGAACAAGATTCCAATCTACATTAGGCAGAGCTCCTCACTAACACTCTACAAGAGAAACCTTGTCAAGTGGATGGGAAACAGAAAGTTTACTCTGGGAATCACTTCAGTGGCTCTGCTGGACAGAGGCACACGGAACTAATCTAAGGGGGGGGGGGGCAAAAGCCAACACATTCTGGCTAGGCTTATAAATGCCTTTGGGCAGACAGGTTCATAGGTAGGTACTAGGCTATTTCATGAAATGTTATACTGTATGGTTAAGGAAAATCATAATTTGTGAGTTTTTAGTGAAAACTGTTTTCATCATTTTGAGTTGCGCTGGGAGTTCATTAATCACTTGAAACTTCAGTTATTTTATTTATTTATTACATTTAACTGGGTAATGTCCGACTGGGCCAGAAGCCTAAACTTCAGTGGCAAAGATAATAATACCAGAATAGGTGTGATGCAAGGTAAAATATTCTCCATTCATCTCAGAGACAGTTACAAGAGCTGAAAATGCCCCCCATTCACATAAACTAGGCTGTGCAGACAGACATTCATTCTTTAGGTCTAACTGATTCCCACTCTATCAATGCTTCACAATTACGGGATTGTAATTTCAGTTTATGAAAAGTGGCACCAAAGCCATTATTGGTGGGGGTTGGCTCTTTAGGAGGTATGACATGCCTTGAAGTTCCTGCAGGATTTTTGGCTCAGTTGAGGACACACACAGTCGAGTAAAAACATGGAGGAGAGTTGAGTGTAATATTTTTATACTGCTTCAAGTGTAAAAGGGGAAATACTATTGAGCCATGTGCTATGAATAGTGGCCATGTTTGGTTATGGGTCTACTTCACTTGACCTAAAACTAATCTGACTGACACCCAAATGACCTAAATTTCAAATGACTAAAAACTCATTTGACTGACTCTTATTTCACTGACAGCTTACAATGCTGAATTTCAACATACTAAATCTTAAACCATAGACATGCACACTTAGAACACCAACAAATAACTCTTTCCAGAACTTAAAAACTACTTACTTACCCTCTTAACAGAAACTGGACAATGTACAACCAAACTAGGTGGGGGGCTGTGCCCATCACACCCACCCTAATTATATATAAACTAACTCCAGGATCGCACTACAGTGGTGAAAAGGGCATATACCTTTAACTTGCCTTACAGTAATCTACACTCTGCCGCTACTGCTGGGAATGCACAAAACATTCGCAAAATTACTATAGATACTTCCCATAAAAATGTAGAGACACAAACCCACATTTAGAAACACAACAACACTTTCTACATGACTATCAGTATTCTGACAGCACTATAAGTTACAGCAATTCTTTTTACCACAAGCAAGTCACAGGTGAAGGGAAACCCATAAATCTATATCTTAAACGTCGGTGAAATGAGAGTCAGTCAAATGAGTTTTAGGTCAAGTGAAATGAATCTGTTTTGTTAACTGGGTACTGGCTACACAGTTACATTTTTGGGAAAAGTACTTAAGAACTTGTCATGTTTGTAGAAGATGGCTACTACCAGAAAAATGTATGAACAATAATTATACTAGATAGCTGCTGAGTATTACAGGTAAGTACAACTTTTTTTTTTCCTACATTGTAAAGCAGTATATGTTGAGGAAGAAATATGTACAAGTTATTCAGAGTACTTCTGCAGTGTTTTTTGACTAAACACGAATGGTTTGTAGTATTAACTTTAATGTAACACTTTGTAGTATTAGTTTTATTTATTTCTTTAATTTGCACATTTCTTATTTTAATTTTGATGAGGGTGGGGAGGTGGTTACTTACTCCTTGATGGGATTTTCCACAACTTTTTAATTTTATTTCAGCTCAGGAATTCACTAATGCCTACACTAACTGTACACTGTTTTGAGTGAACAGAAAACATGAGCAAAACTCGCGCCTTCTTCCTCGTAATTTTAGTTTCCCTGCTGATTTTTCTTGCAGGGGAAGTCATAAAGGTTAGTTACCCATCTTTCTAAGTGACTAGTAAGCACAAAAATGTGCATGGATGTTCTTGAATACAGATTGTGTACACCTAGTGTGTATATTAGCTTTAGTCTGAAATTCATTATGAGAATCAGTTTATTTTCTGATAGGTGAGAATTAGCTTAGTATTTGCTTGTTTTGGTTGTGTGTATATCTGAACTTTGTGCACTTTCAGGTTAGTCCTATCTTGTTTGAGGTTAACGATCAGGAATACGAGTGTGTATAACTGGCTTCCTGATGAGGATCTGCACACATGCTCTGCAGTTAGACAATTTCAGGCTGCTAGCAACTTAATCTAAAATAACTACTGTGCAACAGTCCCCCATTAGCCTACTTTGACACCGTTGTCACAGTGGTCCATGAAGACAACACTTGGTGTATCAAAGTTTCTTGGGCACTTAGTTCACATGATACAAAGCAACCTGAAACCAGAGATGTTTTTTACGTGTGCATGTGCCTGTAAGGGGGTCTACTAGCCCTTTAACATCCACCACGTAGTTCACAGTAAAGCTTTTGTTTGTTTGTATTGGACTGTTCTCTTGATGATGTTGGCAGTCGGAGAGTTGTACAGTCAAGTCTTGTACGGTATGCCTGAGGTGGGCAGTGCCAAGTTGGGGTTTGCTACAGTGCAACTGATGTACTGCTTCTTTGAGAATTAGCCTATACTTAATTTACTAGTATCAACTAAATCAATAATCAACACCCCCGAAGAACTGAATGGATTGGGTTTTTCACACAGTGACCTAAACCAGTATGAATAACAGCAAGGTTGCATAGTCCTATGTCAATCTGTTTGGCTAAATGGTTCACTGTCAGTCGAGGTGAGTCATGGTTTTATGCAGTTACCATGTATTGGGTTGAATTTTCACCTGAAAGTATTCCAATAGCATTCTTGATAAAACCCTTCAGTAGCACTTTTGAAAGTATATTTGAAATTCATAACTTGCCTTTTGTCTAAGCAATTGTTCTGAAACAGGTACACTGCATTTCTCAATGTTCACCCCCTTACGGTGATAGTGGTATTTTATATTAGTAATTGCTTTAACTCCTACATGGGTTTTCAGTACTTTTGGTCTTACCATTTAACAAGAAGGTTTCATTCATAGGAAAAAGTAATGGGGAAAGAATTTGGTTCATAGGTATTTACTAGGCTAATGACCACAAGGGCCATTTTAAGGCTAACCATGCATCCCAAATATCTTACAAGTTCAGATACCCATGAGTATAAGCAGGGGTGTGGGAGATGAAACATTTATAAGCAGGGGTGTGGGAGATGAAACATTTATAAGCAGGGGTCTGGGAGATAAACCATTTACGGGTTGCCTGTGTCCATTAGAGACATAGGTGCCAAACCAGGGATGAATTTCCTGTTGCCCACCCAACTGTCCAAGTTGCACTTGAATTGGGTTAGGGAGGAACTCTGCTTCACATGGATTGGGAGCCTGTTCCATAGACACGGCAGTCTCTGGGATACATACCTGTATCTCCAGCAGGTCCTATGTATATCACAGACAAGGTTTAAGTCTTTAGAACAGGTAAACCAGTTACCGAAGGTATGGCAAATGTATGGCAGAGGCAAAGCAATTCAACGAACCTTAGGTACGATAAAAAATGTTGAATCCAGTGCAAAGCAATTCAACGAACCTTAGGTACGATTCTTTAGAACAGGTAATTCTGGTGCTGTTTTGTGGATATGCAGGAGATCCATCAGAGTGGGGTCTGGCAATGCCCTGTATGCCAGGGATAGATCTCCCCCTCAAAAGCCTGTAGGACACAGAATACAGGGATAGAGCTTTGAGGCAGTCTACACAGGACATTTTACTTATGCCCTGTTATTCCTTTAGTGAGAAACCTCGGTGGACGCCAATTGTTGGATATGCCTGGTTAAGTACATACCAAAAGGGAAGTTGTACTCAATGATAGGTCTGATGAATGCCGAATACAGTGGGACAATGACTTCCTTGGAAATAGATGCCATACCTTTGTTTATAAGTTGTGCAACATAGAAAGATTTCCTCACTATTGTAGACACATGACCGTCAAAGGCTAGATTACTATCTAGGTCTGTCCCTAAGTCCATGAATACATGGTCAACTCTAAGGGGTGTGCTGTCAATATGACAGTTACCAGGGGTGGATGACTTCCCGAAGGATACTATTATGCATTTCTTGGCATTTAGTTTTAGTCCATGGCTCTGACACCAGCTGTTTGCCTGTGTCAGCCCCTCCTGGACAACATCTGCATCAGTGTGAGATTCAATGACAGCTCATTTTTTGCAATCATCTGCAAATTTCGTCAGCCAGAGATCACTGACATTGGCCTTGACTTCAGAGAAGTAAATTCCAAAAAGGAGCAGTCCAATGACTGATCCCTGAGGGACTCTACTTGTGACTGGCCTCTTTGTAGAGATGGACTCCCAAGTTCTAACTTCCTAGGTACTGTGAGCCAGTTGGCTATCCGAGTGACATACGAGTTTATACCTAACCTCTAGAATTTATCAACAATGCCAGAGTGCAGTACTGTGTTAAATGCCTTGGCCACATCAAGGGAAGCAGTGTGAACCAAATTTGTCCTCATGCATTGGTTTCGTTACCTTCTCAAAGAAGTCCATCAGGTTTAGTAGGCATAATCTCCCTTGACAAAACCAAACTGGGTTGGGTCCAGTGTCTGGAGGTTTACTATATCACTACTGATCATTTCCATGATCATTTTTTCCATGGCTTTGTATACAAGACTAGAGAGACTTATGGTTCTGTAGTTTCCAAGGTCTGTAGATGGACCACCTTTGTGCAGAGGGATGACTGTTGCTGTTCTCCACTCATGAGGCATGCAGCCTGTTTGGAGGCTACAGTTAAATAGTAATTCCAGAGGCCCTGATACGTCATGTTTCATGCTATTTAGAAAGCATCCTGGAATATTGTCCAGGCCCATTGATGCAGTGTTCTTGGCCTTAGGGAGAGCATTAAGGACCTGTTCTCTAGTGATAGCAGGAGGATTTATATTTGATGGTATTTCCCGAGGGAAGGTTGAAGGGAAGAGAGGGGTAAAGTTGAAGCTGAATTTTTTGGCCAGTAGGTTTACTATATCTTCTGGCTCAGTATGTTACAATGAGCTATGCACACAACTGTGTTATTGCCTTTGAGGTTGCGAACATAGATAAAGAATGCTTTGTGGTTGTCCTTGGCCTGGGAGGACAAATTTACCTCAAATTTGGCTTTGGTACACTTTATTTGTCCTCAGAGATGTTTGTTTAATTTGATGAGAGTGCTTCTATCCTGTTGGGTGCTGCACCTCTTAATTTTTGCCATGTTTTCTTCCTTCTGTTATATTGATTTTGAGTTTCCATCAACGTGGCATGTTTTTTGAGTTAGTTCTGTACTTCTTCCTAGCGGGTACAGCTGCCTCAATGCAGCTATTAACATGATTCTACAGGGTATCTGCAAACAGTTCTGCATAGGCAGCAGTGTTCTCAAGGTTTATAGGTGCTTGAAATTTTGCCAGGTTATCACTTAGTACCACAAAATTAGCCTTAGAATAGTTCCTGAATGTTCCAGGTTTAGCTGGGGGTCCCGGTTTTATTTTTACTTCAAAGGATGCCATTTTGTTGTCTGACCTTACAAGGGAAGACATTACACAGTAGGGGGGTGTGCAGCACTCTTCCATATTACTGAGGACAGGATCCAGTGTGTCTGCACCCCTGGTTGGTGTACTGGCCATCTGGTCAAAGGAGTTTGTGTTTACAAAATCTAGGAATCTCTGTGCTTGTATATTTGCTGTAGTGTAGGATTCCCAGTTAATAGTGGGGTAATTAAAGTCACTCATGAATATGGTATTGGGTTAGATGGTTAGTCTTTCTAATAAATTTAAATACATGGCATGGGTTTCCTGGGTCATTGAGGGGGACCTATAGCTTGCAAGGAAGTGGTATTGGATTTTGCCTTAGATGCTTTGAACATGGAGCAGCTCAAGTGCATTGTCCTGTTTGACCAGTCTTGAGGTATATTTATTTTTGATGAAAACAGAGACACCTCCACCTTTAGTCCCTGCCTGTGTAGTAGCTGGTCTAAATGTGTGTAAGGCATTATAACCTTGCACTGTTGGTCTGCTCTACGTGGCTTTAAAACATGTCTCAGTGACCACACAGATGTCAGTATTCTCTAGAGTGAAGAGAGCTTCTAGGGAGTAGAGTTTTTTTGTTTAGACTCCTAGCACCGAGCAGTAAATAATACCTTTAGATTTCTTGGTTTTGATCAGAAGTAGTTTCAGTTTGGCATTCCCTTAAAAAGGCACTATAGGAGAAGGCAATGTTTTAGCCAATATTCAAAAGCCTAGAGGGGGAGAAGTGCAGGCCATCACAGGCAAAGCAGCGTGGTCTGTTGACCATCTCCTTCCATGCTGACAAATATTGCAACCCCTTAGAATGACACCAGAAACTAAGCCAATGATTAAAGTCAATCATCTTTTGTTCGTATTGGGACATCATCCTTGGAGAAGGTAAAACACTGTTCCAATGTTAGGCTCATACCAGCCTGAGATGCATATAACATGATGTCTCTCTACATATAGTCTAGGGAGGTAAGACTAAGGTCATTTACTCCCATGTAGACTATAACGGAGTCATATTGGTACTTGTGGCCCAGTGACCTGAGTGTGTGCATAATGTGGCAGATCCTAGCCCCTGATAAGCAAATGACTGTGACTTTCTCCTTACTCATCCTGGTGGGAGGGACATCAGTGCATCTCATGATTGAGTCTCCAGTGACTAGAATGTTGGATTGTGTGGTGGCTTGCCTTATGGGCTTACAGGTAGAAGTTCCATGAGATGTAGCTGTGTGTGTTGATGTGGGTGTTGTTTTGTATTACACAGCAGACTGTATGTAGTGTAGTAAAAAAAAAAAAAAACTGTCATTATTGCAGAGGAACAGTGAAACCAGACAATTAGGATATGACTGGGTGAAAGGTCTTTCTACATTTGAAGCTAACAAAAAGCAATGTTCTGTTATGAGACTTTGGACGACAACTGTGAGTTGGCGAGTATGAAAAAAATTCACTAGGGCATCTTTGAAATTCTCCTACTCTTTGTAATAAATGCTGTGAGATTCTTGGCATCCACCAGAGTATCACTAGCTTAAGGAGATGTGACCTTCAATTTAACATCTCATCTGAAGGATGGCGCACTCAGGAATAATTCCCTTGTGTTGTGCTGCAGTGTTAGTAATTGAAAATTAAGCCAGGTACCATGTGTAAAAAACCATGACCTTAACATGGTAGGTGCACCTGGACAGCATACAGGTGAGATTTCAAGTAAAATTGATGGCACCTTTAAGAGAAGATTGTAAGGGAAAGTATAGGATTTTCCCAAGCAGGCAAGGAATGCTCCATGGATGAGCTAATGGATAAAAATGACTAAGAATGTTGCTTCATATGCTACAGCTCGGAACTCTCAACAGAACAGAGTGCATATATCTTTGTGATGTAGGAGATCTCAGAATACAGTCAATACCATTCCGCTTTGGCATAATTAAGTTACCATGGTTAGAGTACAGTGTGAGCTAATTCACTTTAAAGGGGTAACACTCACAGATCACTTAATGGTGTCTCCTGTGACAAACACCCTAAAAATGCAGACCATAATAAGCTGAACACTCATGAATGGCATGCAAAAGTGTGGAGTAGCCTTGTTATCTTGCCATCTTGTTATCTTGCCAAAACCAGGACAAGTGGCTTGTAAGTGGATCTACAGTGGTACCACCGGCTGTTGGGTATACCCTTATAAGAAAAAAAAACAGCATTGCTGGATGTAAGATGTCATACTAGCTAATGAAGCACACGATATTTCAACTGTCCAGATTTTTACAGAATGTCCACATTTTCAGGGGGTTTTTTTTGTTGTTTCTTATAAGATTTGCAGATTTCTGGCAAATCTTTGAGGATTGAAGTTACTGAAAAAATGACAGACGTTCATATTCTTTAGAAAATGCATGCTAACACAAACCTATTCAACTTTCAAAGTCTGTAACAGCGATATTTAAAATCCGTCCTGATTTTGGGCCTCCACCCAAATTCTTCCAACATTCTCCAGATTTGATGAGCTAAGGGATTGAGAGGTATGCATAGAGTGGCAATGAAAATGACACAGTATGATCAGAAACAACATGCATTTGGGGGTACAGCTGTACTGTCTCAAGTACTGTCATAAATGGAATGGGACACTGTGTAATCTCAGTAATGAAGGTCATGAATAGAAGTGGCTGGCATGTTACTCATGTAGCAAATCAAGGTACTCAACAGTATACAGTACATATTTTAGTGATCTAGAGATCTCAAATTATAGCTACTGCTATTTCACTCTGATGTGACTGCCTTAAGCTGGGTAGAGCAGAGAGTCAGAATGCCACCCCAATACGTAATTCACTTTGTTAGAGTAAGACTCACAGATCACTTAAAGGCTTCTCTGTGACAGACACCCTAGAAATGCAGAGGGGCTACAAGTGATCGTAGAAGACTATTGACTGGCATTTATATGGGGCATCCTTGTCATCTTGCCAAAACCAGGGCAAGTGTACACCCCTGGGATCACTTCATTGGCTCTGCTTGTCAGAGGATCAGTTAATTAATCAATGGGGCGGGCGAAAGCTGACACTCTGGCTAGGCTTATAAATGCTCTCGGGCAGATAGCCTAGTACCTACCTATAAATTGATGTACAGTTGTATGGATGGCTGTTGCTCATGCCCTGATAAGAAAAATCAGTGTTAGGCATAAGGTGCCATATAAACTGAGGAAGCACGCAAGATCTTTTGTAGTACAGAGTGACAATGAAAAAGAAGCAGAGTACAATGTGGTATAATCAAAAATACTATGCATATTAGAAAATGGCTGCACTGCCTCAAGTACAGTCATTAAAGGAATGTGACATTGTATAATCTCAGTAACGGATCCAAAAGATGGATGGGTACCCTTACGATTAACATCCCGCTATAACAGATGGATGATTGCATAACGCATGGTTTCATAACAAGTGTTGTAGTGAAAAGAGGATTTCGATCCAGACAGAACAGGTAGTGTTGTATGAAGGAATGACCATGCGGTTTATAGACTATTATTATATTATACAGCAGGCTGCCAATGTGTGCTACGTATATTCAGTAATGGTAGTAACATAGGTTTATCACATGTTCCATTTTATGCAGGACGGTGCCTCTCTGGGCAGTCATTTCCTGTGAAAGAAAATCAAAATGGCAAACATTCAGAAATTTCTAGGACAAAAATATAAAGTTTCCTTCAACAGTTGCATAAAATCAGTATTTTGTATCTGAAATGCCCAACTATTTTAGGAAACGGCAATAACAAATCAAATGAGTTACTTAATGTATACAAGAATGATGGAGCTTTTCTCCCAAGCCTCTGCTGAAAAGGGGTTATGACAACTCAGATTTTACCAGCAAACAAACAGAAATAAACAAATAATAAACTCTACAAAAAATTAACTTTTATTTTGCCATAAACTACAGTCCAGTTCTTTGCGCTAGAGGTATGCTGTGTCCTGCAAAATCTTACATTTGCACACTTGCAGAGACGGTAGCCCTACAGTGACACTGTATAATTATGCAAGCATACCTCTCAACTGTCCAGATTTTTACAGAATGTCCAGATTTTTCCTTCATATTTATAGTCCATTTCTCATAAAATTGTGGTTTTCTGGAAAATCACTGGCACATTATTGAGAACTGACATCAAAAATAATAGCATACATTTGAGTTTCAGACTTCATATCCTTCAGAAAACTCATGCTATTGAAAAACCTGTTATTCCAAAAACTTTCTAAGTTTGTAAGAGCAATATTTAAAGTGTCCCTATTTTTCTGCCTTTGCCCCATTTATTTGTGGCTTTGTCCAGATTTCTTGCTCTAAGAGGTTGAGAGATATGTGTGCGAGTGCAGTACATAAAGTGACTGCCTGCACATATAGAAGAAAATTATGTAGCCTGTGTTGATATGCAACGGGGAACAAGGCATTAGAGAGTATGAGGCACTAAACAGGGGAGGATACTAAATCTGTTACTGCTCTGACATTGATACCGTGTGAGTATTTTGGAATGGCAGCCATAGTTTGAATGGGATCATGTAGGAGTAATGAATCTGGATTACTGAATAAGGAGTCAGTCTGGGAATCAGCTACTAATCATGCATTGCAAATGGTTAGCATACATAAAATATGGAAACATTTCTACTACTGTTTGAAACTTGCATCATTCAGATTCTTTCTACTGAGTTAGTGGCAGCTATGCCATAATGTTATTGCACTTAGCTAGCATTCAGAAGTCAGTACAAAATAAAATACAAACAGAAATAAGCAGAAAACTAGGTTTACTAATGTTTTAGCTTTGCATTTGTCATTTGTTTTCCTGCAAGGGAGTGGCAAGTCAGGCCATACATTTCCTGAAAGGCTACTTTTGCCTGAGGGCAAAAAGCACAGGCAAAACTAATGAATGACTCAGTGAGAGCTGTTGGGTATAACTGCAATCCAAGATGAAATCTGGATAACACCTTTGAAGTTTCCTGTAGGCACTCCCCTAACCCCCACAGTCAAATTTGTGACATACTCAGATAGCCAGACTGAAAATGTAAACAAAGGGCAAAATCAAACCAAAAAAATCCCTGGGACTGTCCCTTTAATTTATTTTTCCTGTCCACCAATGCTCATGGATTAAAGTTGCTTCAGATTGCACAATTTTCCTGTTACGTGCCTAGGCAATAGACGCAGAAACTGTGGGCATCTGAAATGAGCAACTTGTGCCCACATTTCAAATGTTTTTTTTAAACCAGAAGGGCCCTTTCTCAGCCATACTTACACGACAGAAAAAAAAAAACAGAATTAATTTATAGGAAATAGAAAGCAAAGGTAGATGGCAATTAACAACAATGGTATAAAGAAAAATAGGGAGAAATATATTACCAACTATGGTAATAATAATACTAACAGAACAAGGATTAATGATAGAAAAGACAGAGTATGAGGAAAAAAATTTTAATTATCTGAAGAATTTAAAATGAAGCTCGAGCTATGGCAAACACATTTTTCGCAAAAAGCGGCAAACGAGATCCGAGGTATATTACAAGTTGGTGCATTATGGCTAAGGGAGTAGCTTGAGAGTTTTTTGGTTACCACGAGCTTTAGTAACGGCGGAGCTGGATCTGAAACCAAGAGCGAAAACTGACATCAGATACGTAGTTTTGTGGTACTTGTTCAAAGTGGCAACATTACTTAAATTTGTTTCAGTATAAACATATTTAGTGGCAAGCCTGCATATAATTGTGGTTTCTTACTGGGATACAAATTAGTTATGGTGTAGTTGTGACCAACCTTGTACTGCATTTTTCAGGCATTTAAGTTTTTGTTATTCTGACTTATTGGAACAAAAACGGTAACTAATAAACTTTTGCCTCTAAAGTTTAAAATTTTAAAATGTAAAAATTAATACCTGATGGGACAGTTCTGCATTTTTACAAGTTTACATGTACTATGTATAACTTACTGCTTGCACTTTGTATTAATTTTCGAGATGTTGTGTATTTTAAGAACTTATTTTTTGTGCAATTTAATCACTGGTTAAGTGATTCTGTACTGACTTGCTACTTCAAGAATATTGATGGGATGAGTGAGAAGATCTACATGAATATTTATCAAGTACTCTAACACAATCGTTTGGGTGGTTGTCTGTGGAGTTTGGGCAGGATTTGCTACTAAGCATGGGGGTGGGGGTACAAGGATTCACTATAACCAGAAAAATCCCCCATGAGGTACTTACCTGGCTCATGAAAGCAGGCTGAACAATGAACTCTGAGTGCTTGTAAGAGAGATTTGAAGACAGCATGGGCCAACCATCCTCTTATACCCAGAGGTCCTTGCATCCTGGTGGCAGGGCCTTGGCTGAAGCCCTACAGGAAGGTAAAATTCTGTAAATCAGACCAGCTAGCCACCCAGGATACATGCACACAGGATATCCCAAAAGTGAGAAAGGTAACAGTGAATACTATAATGCACATCAAAGAAAACTGTCATTCTACATAAAGCACTAGCTCCAAAGAAACAGTGAGCCCCTTTAAATGTTACACATACACTAGCATCCATTAAGTAAAATCTTTTAAAAACTCTTGTACAGTCCTTTGACTGCATAAACAGCTATGGTCTCCTATGCAACTAGTAGCATGGATTTCACAAAGCCTTTGATACATGTGAAGGTAGAGTATAATAAACAATACCTTTACAGTTCCTTTACACTCCACTGTTTTATTATTTGAAAAAACATATGAAAAAGACCCAAGGACACTACTAAGTAGGAAGGCCAAATGGTTTTTTTTTTAATCTAAATGAAAATGAAAGGCGGTATCTATGATCTGGCACATGGTAAATGATGTTAAAATTGTTAATACTGAAAAGGAGGAACCTTAATTATTATTGATACTAATAGCACTATAAACACATCACTGGGTCTTTCCTGAAACGAGGCCACTAGCCTAGTGGAAATAATCTGGTCAACAAAAGGATAAATAAATAAAATAAATAACAGTACAGCTCAGGTGGTAAGTGATGCTATGACATACAAGCCGGTGACTAAACGTGAGGTACACAAACCATTTAAGTATATGGATATGTGCCTCCAGGATTTATTAAATGATGCTTACTTAAGCAAACAAACATGATTTTTGATGGTTGAGAAACCACAAATACAGACTAAGTTTGGAGTACCAAAATTACACAAGGATATTGATGATTCCTCTGTGAGACCTACTATAGCAGATGAAGGTCTCTATGACTAAGAAATATTTAAATAATGCAGCATCCTATATTCAGGATTTGTTTGATTTTTGTATCTAGACTACAAAATACTGTTTGGAATTAAGAATGTTGGTTAGTTACGGCTTACACTCAATTGTTATTTACAGGCATCCCTTATAATAGGGGCAGAGTGGCTTAGTGATGAATTATTTGGGGAGAGCAGCATGACTATTAAAACCTTGAGGGTGATTACAGACTTGATGGATACAATTTTAAATCAAAATGTTTGTTTGCCAAGGACATTAACACAGACAAAAAGGTGGGGTATCTATGGGTGCCACTGTGGCACCCATTTATGAGAATTTAATACTTAATCAATGGGAAAGTAAATGTACATACACTAACAGTCAGTTTTAATCATGTTAAGTGTTGGTTTAGATTTGTTAATGACATCTTCTTCATATGGGCAAGGCATTGTGGTCCAGCTTAATTTAATTCACAGAAGAATTAAATTGTTCTACACGTTTTTGAAATTAAAAATTAATATCTACTTTAAAAAATTGTATTTTTAGATGTGTACATTTACTTATTTTATTTTATATTTGATTACTGAGTTGGTCTGACTGGGCAATCAGGTGTCCGTTTTCAACAGAGACCCTGAATAAAGCTCCACAAACATGACAATCATAAAAAATACAAAATACAAAAGCTCCACATACAAGATAAAAATTACAAATTCAGAGATGAGTACAAATGAATAGAGCAAACAATATTATATCATAGGATAGTATGATGAAAAGTTACAGAACTGTGCAATATATAGAGTGTACAGTAGTAAAGCAGAAAATATAATGTATTTGAGTAAGAAAGTGCAGTAATACTATATACAGTTATATGCATACATTTTAAAAAATACAATTAGTCATGGTAGTTTTTTCCTGTGTTTGACCTTTGAGTAGTGCCAGAGAAAGATTTATCTGAATGGTGGTAGTAATGCTAGCCATGGTCAGTACAGGTACATTGCCAGATAAGATTGAGGTGACCTTTTAATTGGGTTTTAAAGATGGTACTGCTGTTTTGCAATCTGATACTCTGTGGAAGAGAATGTCAGATTTTTGCAACTGTGTTGGAGTAGAGGGATTCACCAGCACTGTCTACAGTTAGCTACTTCAAGAATAGTTTTGTTTGTGGATCTTAGTTGGCGAGCAGAACTGTGAATGTTGAGTACGCCTGAGAGATCAGGAATCTTGCTTGGGTGGTACAGCAAGTAATGAACCATGGTGAGTTGGTTATAGTTTAGTAAGTTGGGGAGTTCTAGTCAACTTAGTTGTTTTAGTGAGTGACAGTGGTCAGAGCGGAAATTAAAGTTGGTTGAAATTCAGTTTACATAGATAAAGATAAGGATTTTAAGCTGACTACAAAACTTTGTTATAAAAATGTTACCAGTAATGGTATCTCATGGAACAATAGTATGCATCCTAGACAATTAAAAGACAGGATAACTTGTAGCCAAGCAAAAAGGGTTATGAGATTGACATGTGGGTCCATGGTTTTAGAAGGGGAGTTGGTTCACCAAGTCCATCAAGAAAGATATAAAGAAAACAAAAATTCAACAGCTGGAAGGGGAGACAGATTTTCACAGAATAATAAGGAGCCAACGAGTGGCATATGGCCATGGGACTTACTTTCACTACTGACTATCATGATATCACTCGAATATCAACAATAATTGGAAGATATTAAATTCACATGAATATCTTGCTAAAAGACTGGGAAGTTTTCCTAAATTTTTTAATTAAAAAAGGAAGTGTAAAACGAATGCTTGATCAACATGAAGAGGTTAGGTTCAGTAAGGGTCATGGTAACAGAAGGGGTAATGCTGAAGCTTTACACAGTGTAGATATATCGCACTCAGACCCCCTTATTATACTTCAAGTATAGGTAGATTGTTCGGAACCCAGGATGCTCTAATTGCAATTCCAATTATGCTGTTTACCTCACTAAGTACAGCAGGTATGAACATTTTTAAATCAATAAAACTACATGTGCCCTTTGACTCAGGATTTATGAACACACAAGTGATTTCAAAAGCTGACACTTTGAATGCTTTGTTTAGATATTTGCAGGTGTTTCCTACATACAAGAAGTTTTTTTCTAAAGATCACCACAATGAGGTCTCTAGGGAGGGAACTTGCAAAAATGATTTGGAAGTTAAAATAATTTAAATGGCAGCTTAGAGTCGATGCTTTTGGAAAAAGACAGAGCTTAGTGATGCTGAAAAAGTTAAAATGCTCTCTTAAATTGAATGCCATTAATTAATTCAATGTGCACATGTTTTTTTATTGGTGCTGTGAATCATGTGACTTCATTTAAAGGAAAGTATTGCCATGTGTTAAATCAATGGTGAAGAAGTCTGGATTATTATGTCTTACAGACAAAAGCATCGCTTTTATCAATGTAGTTTTAAACACTTTATTCCTGCTATTGTTCTGTACTATGTCACGTGTATTTCTATATGCCAAGCGGTTCATGAACATGCTGCAATCTGCCTTCTCAGATCTGCCAAACTTAACACTTTGCCTGAAATTAGTTTGAGGTTTCAGCCAGAAGACAATTCTAAGACTATGGATTTGTCTCAATTCCTGGAATGTAAATCAGCCTTCCAGCTGTTAAGTCATTTCACTCTGGCTGAATGACATTATGGCACCCAGAACTTTAATCAGTCCTGTAACTCTCCATCACATACAGATATTAACCATCTATGCAGGTGAGTTGGCTATAAGTGTGCAGAGTTTATCTAGTATTCTCAATACCCTAATGACACTGGATTTTGGCTTGCAGGCTGTGAACCTGGGAGGAAGCATGTAATTAACAGCTTGGATTTCAATAAATAACTCATTTCCTCTATCACAGAGGACAGAGTATAGATCGTTGACTCTTCTGGGCACTGGTTATAAAGAAAATAGAAGACAAACAGTATTCAGTAAACCACAGTGTCCATCATGGGGAATATCAAGAAAATGGATACAGGACTTTTGACAACTCTTATTTCTATAACACTCTAAAATTACTAGTTGCTGTGATGGTGGTGGATGGGTATCAATCACTGCTGGAAACTACACTTGTATCGCAGCTGTGGTTGCCACCTTTCCTGAAGTTATTAGGTCAAGTTGAATACCAGTGCACAAGTCATGGGGCAGACGAAGAAAGAAAAAACAGAAAAGTAAAATTCAGGATCAGTTACAGTGCTGTGCAACCTCACAGCAGCTCTTCACATTATGAAGCAGAATGTTTTCAGTCAAGGAGCTCTCCTCCCTGTTAGTACATTGTTTCATACACACACTTCGTGCTACAACAGATAAAACAGTACAGGAGGTGAAGAGCAAGTACCAGCTTACCAAAATATCCTCAAAAGTTGGAGAAACCAGAATCCGTATTGCAGAAATATAACCAGGATTTTATTAAACACACCACCACGCTGTTAGCACAAATAAACAAGAGAGCACAAAAAACCACTTCGTATTAACGCTATTGTAGAACACTGCGTTTTCGTATTCCACCATGTACTTCATCAGATAAAAATGAGCATTCTTTCATCTGCTTATATATCTTTCCCCATTATACAATTAATTAACACATTTAAATAGCCATCATTAAGTTAAGAAAGATTTTAAAAAAACTTTAAAAAAAAAAAAAAATATATACAACAAAATGACCCATTGACTAAAATGCATTCAAAAACTTTAAATAGGTTCCTAAATGCAATATTACTCTCCAATGAGCTGAAGCCCATGTTGTTTTAAGCATTATATAAAATATCCTATAGCAGCATAATCAAATTATTTAAAAGTTGGAAAGTATATATAAAAAAATCTAAAATGCCATCTAGTGGTCCTTTACACAAATTGCAGCTCAACTTCAAATAAATTATTTATTTATTTTATTTATTTATTTATTTATTTTATTTTACATTTGTTAACCAGGATGGTCCGACTGGATACATGTCCTTTTTCAGCGGAGGCCCGGGGAGAAAAGCTCCAGAGTTACATTGATAATTAGGTACAGTAAATGAGCTGAAAGAACTTAACAAAAACATAGGCTATTTACATACAAGTACAAGACTGCCATTACTATTTCTGAGATTACTACAAATGTAACATTAATAACATATTAGCAAGGACGGTAGGCAGTATAATGACATATAGACAGGATACATATTTCTTTATCACAGTATACAAAGTACTTATCATCTTAGCTAGTTGTTTATGTTTTAGTTAATGGCACAGAGCTAGTCTGGGTTTGAGCAAGGACATAGCCAGTGTGACTTGAAGTGGAGTTTTAGACTATTTTTGAATTGACTTACAGAAGTTGCAAGCGTGATGTTATTTGGGAGAGAGTTCCATATTTTACCAGTGGTGTTGGCAAATAGTGCGTCACCACCTAGGTTGAGAGATTTAGTTGTTTGGACAAGGAGTCTGTTTGCTGAGCGAAGGCAGCTTAGATTGGAGTAGGGAGTCATTAAGTTTTTAGTGCTGGGGTATTCTCAGGTTGTTTAAGGATTTTGAAGGCCTCTATGAGTTGGGACTGGTGAAGAAGGTGTGGGAATTCTATCCATCCAAGCTTTTTCAGGTTAGTACAGTGGTGTGTTCTGTAGGGTAGGCCTGTAACGAACCTGGCAATGTGATTACAGCAGGATGAGAGCTTGGCCAGATCAGATTTGTTAAGGTGAGTGAGGACAGTTGTTAAGGTGAGTGAGGACAGGAGAGGCATATAGTAGGGTAGAGAGAAGGTGTGAACGGGCTGTGGCTGCCCTGGCATTCGGGGTAAGGAAGGCTTTAATTCTATATAGGGTCCCAAGTTTCTTTTTGACTGACTTAATGGCTTGGTTGATATGTATATCAAATCTGAGTTTATTGTCAATGTTTACTCCTAATAGCTTTGTATAGGTGTCTGGGGAGATGATGGTCCCATTATTGGATTTTATAGTGAAGTTTTCAGTCGGAGATCTATTGGTTGGGTAGAAGAGAAGTAACTTGGTTTTGTTTGGATTTAAGATCAGGAGATGGTTGGCAAGCCAGTTTTCGACTTTGGTGAAGCTATGTTGGGTGGTAGTTAGTAGATTTGCATGAGAGGCATTGGAACATATTATAGTCGAGTCATCTGCATATTGAATGCAGGTGGCTTCAGGGATGACTGTTTGGATGTCGTTTATGAAGACTGAAAAGAGGAGAGGTCCTAATATGGAACCTTGAGGAACTCCTATGGTATTTGGTAGTAGGCAGGAGAGCTTGTTTTGCCACATTACTGCTTGTTGTCTCCCAGTGAGGTAAGCTTGAAACCAGTCAAGGGCTGGAGTATCTAGATACAGGGTTTTTAAAGTATATAGAAGGTAACTGATGGTTTACCATATCGAAGGCTTTCGATAGGTCCAGGAAGAGAGCGGAGGATATTTTTTTATTATTCCGGTTAAGATTAATGTTTTCAGTAAAAGAGAGGAGGGCAGTGGTTGTACTATGATGGATGCATTATATAATTAATAGAGACATTCGCACACACCGTCCTGATCTGGACAAAGGTACTGTGGCTCCTATTCATGATTTAAATGATTGGCTACGCCAGAAATTTACTTTTTAAGACAATTCTGATGGCGTTACTGGACGACCAAATAATTATACTTATAAGGACAATTTAAACAACTTATATAAATTACTGCACAAATATAGGACTTTAAATGTGGAAAATACATATTTGAATGAATGTATCTCTAAAAATATTGTACCGAAAGGTTTACGGTTATACAAATATCCCAATAATGTTATATCTGGCTCTAATTTTCACCTGGAACTGTTGGAAATTTTTAATAAATGTGGTCTAGAAATGTTGCAGCTCATGATTAGGGAAAATAGTAGGATTCAGAATGATATTTATAAGGACATAGAGGCTTTAGACAAAGTGATTACTAATGACCTTATGTTCTCTATATAAGAAGAGAAGGCTAAATATTTTAATATGAGGAAGGAAATAGATAAAAATATGGATGATTTAATACTTAGGAAAATTAAAAAGATGGAAAGGGATGTTTGCGAATATAAGAACAAAACGAGTTATCCCAACCCCCCACATAAAAAATATATGCAAGAGGTTCATTATTATAATAACATTCATCACAATAGAGGTAAACCTGAACCTATTGTTATTATGGACCAACAGGATGAAGAACCCTTATATGAGGATGAATTTCCCCCACTAAGGAGGTCCGAAAGAATAATGAATAGGCAAGGGGAAAGGGAAGAGAATTTTCACTGGAGAGGGGGAAGAGGGAAATATTAAAACTACCCTTAATATTACCTACCCCCCCTACCACAGAGGAAATTCTAAATGAGGAAAATAAATGGACCTATAACAATTTTCACATCTACAATTTCAGCCCATTAGTGTTACAGAAAGGCCACTTTAAATTATTGTCCAAAGGGCTTAAGTTTATACCTACTACTAAGGGTGCCCTAGCAAAATCATTGATTGAAATAAAATTATTTCTTAGGAAAATAAATTTAAAGATGCTCTTACCAAACAGCACTACATATAGTCTCAGCTCTAATTTGAAACGTAAGTCCACCTTTAATCCTCCATTACATCCACAACTTAAAAATCTTGAGAAAATTTTAGAGAAAGAAATTAGAAAAGAAGAATTAAATGGGATGAGATTTCATAATAATTTGAGTAATGAAGAAAAACAAATATTAAAAGACTTAAAAACTGATTCAAATTTAAGAATAATGAAACCGGACAAAGGGGGAGGTATTGTCATAATGGAAAATATAGAATATGAAAGTAGGATGTGTAAAATTCTTTGGGATGAAAATAAATATCAAGCAGTATCAAAAAATGAGATTAATATAGCATACAATAAAATAGATATTTCTTTAAATGAGATGGTTATGGAAGGTTTAATTAATTCTGTAAATCATAATTTTTTGAAGGTAGAAAAACCCAAAGTACCTATTATATTTGGCATACCCAAAATACATAACATGACAGATCCCCCACTAAGATCTATGGTTTCTGCTGACGGTTCCAAAACCCATTCTTTAGCTAAATTTGTGGATAACATGACAAAAAAACTGTGGCTAGATAGGGAGCAAATATTAAAAGATTCCTGGGACCTATTACAGACCATTGCTAGCTTTAATAATATAGAGAACTTAACATTTGTTACTATAGATGTAATTGATTTGTTTTCCTCCATACCATATGCTGAAGGAACTAGTATGTTTGAAGAGATAATCTATGAGGACAGTAACCTATCTAATAATGACAAATTAATAAGTGTTTGGCTGATGGAAATGGTGCTACAGAACAACTTTTTATACTTTAATGGTGAATTCTTTAAACAGACCCAAGGTGTAGCTATGGGGGCAGCTTGTGCCCCCACCTACGCCAATTTAGTATTAGCAAAATGGGAGGAAAAGTATGTTCTGAAAAGTGAATTCAGCACCTCATGGGTAATGTATTGTAGGTTCCTGGATGACATAGTTATCTTTTGGACTGGAGATGAAGTAACTTTAAATGCCTTTCTAGACTATCTCCAAAGCACTAGTAATTTTCTGAAATTTACTCATCACATTTCCTCTGACGTTCTACAATATCTAGATGTGGAAATTTATAAAAAAGGAAAAGGCTTAGAATCTAAAATTTACAGAAAACCGACATACTGTAACTCTTTTTTACACTATGACAGTTCACATCCTCCACATGTAAAAAGGAATATCATTAAAGGGCAGTTTGTGAGGGGATGTAGAATGACTAGTGAGGATGAAGCATTTATTACAGAATGTGATCTTTTGGAAAATATGTTTAGGAACAGGGGATACCCGGAAGAACTTCTTAATGATATTAGACAGGAAGTACTAAAAGGTAGAAGTAATAAATTCCTACCGACAGTGAAAGGTGGTAATACAGTGAATAAGGGGAACTGTAAAGTGAATAATGCTAGCAACCACGAAAATTATTTGCTAGCCCTTACCTTAGAATATAACACTATTAACAATAGAATAAGAAATATTTTTAATAAAGAATGGAGTAGATTTATTGAACTAATGGACATAAATAAGGTCAAGAATTGTCCAATCAAGACTGTTTATAAAAACTCACAAAGCATTAGAAACATACTTGAAAATAAAAAAAATATATAAATTTACAAGACAGAAGGAGGAAGGGGACATATAAATGTGGTAGGTGTTCCCAGTGTGCATCTATTTCTAATAGCAATGTCATTAACATTAATAGCAGAAGCAGGTCAATAGTGAATGATAAGTATCATTATAACTGTGACTCAATGGGACTAGTGTACTTTGCTTCTTGTAAATTCTGTCAGTCCTTTTATGTGGGAAAAACTGAAAGGAAACTGAAAAGAAGGATATTCGAACATCTGAATGACATTAAAAATTGTAAAGAGACAAATGCGTTGTATAGGCACAGCATGGTATGTGAGCAAGCTAGTTTTATATTTTCAGTAATAGAGCAGACAGAGAAGGATATTAGAGGTGGACCCTGGGAAGAAAAATTAGAGTATAGAGAACTTTGGTGGCAAATGACACTTGAATCATATAATCCACCAGGTTTAAATGAGTACACCAGCATTCTACCTCTATTAAAGCTGAGAGCAGCTAAATTATAATAGACTACCTATATAATTCCTTCCATATAATACACTTGGTAATTGAGTCATGAGATTATTCTTGTCTTGTATATGTATAAGATATAAATGTTAAGATATAAATGTTTTTAATAATGGAATTTATAAAATTTATATAATGTCTATTCATTTAATTATATAATGCATTTATTAATACAATAATTTATTTGAAGTTGAGCTGCAATTTGTGTAAAGGACCACTAGATGGCATTTTAGATTTTTTTATATATACTTTCCAACTTTTAAATAATTTGATTATGCTACTATAGGATATTTTATATATATATATATATATATATAATTAATTAAATATATAAGCAGATGAACTGGTTTCTCCAACTTTTGAGGATTTATTGGTTTATGCTTCACCCGTTTGTCTTGTGTTCGAGCTTACCAAAATAAATACCTATACAGACAGCGGGCAGATGCTGCAGGAAAAGACTGACTGGCTATGGGTCAGTCACCATATATGCACCTGAGCTGCTGCAGCAGAAGGGATGACTGAACCTTACCAAAAGCGCCACAAACTACTCAAAGTGCTCACTCACATGAAAGTGATCATCTCTGGTGTAGGGTCAGAAGAGAGAATGGATTTAAATTATGCTTGGACTGACAACTGTCTCAAAATCCACCCTGCGTGCCTTTCTTATGGGAAAGAAGACAACTAAAAGAGGGGTTTGACAAGATTTACCATACAGGAGCTTTTTTTTTTCAGAAGAATGTCTACTTTCTAGGTCCTTATCCCAGCAACTAAATTCCAGAATTTGACCACCATTCAAACGCATCTCTAGTCATTTCTTGTGATGAATGCTTGTGAAACATCAGCAAGAGAAAAAGTTACAGATGCAACCATTTAATTCTTTTCCTTTCCTTTCGTCAGTTCTAATGAGAAATGCTGCTGAAAACAAGCTCAGTTCTGGATGCCTTTATTTGTTGCTTAGGTTTAAGCCTCGAGCACAGTAAGAGCGCAAAGATCTGTTGGGGCCAGAGCAATGCGGCTGAGCATCCCGTCTCCCACACAACACTGGAAGAAATTCTGATGCACTGCTACTGAAAAGCTAGTATCTCTCATCTTGCCAACAACAAATGCAAAATAATCACACTCAGAAAAGAAAGCCATCTAATGGCAAAGGTTAAGCTAACTACACTGGCAAATAAAAGAAGAACACATACAGCCAGCATCATTTTATCAATGTAAGTTAGGACATAACACTGGTAGATGTAATGCAAGCTGAAAAGCTACTAGGGACAACTCTCAACTCAGTGACCGATGTCTGGAGTAGTACAAATCTTAACTTCGACCTGCTTCCAAAAAACAATTCAAATAAACACCAAATCCAAAGACAACTTCCAACAGGCAGAAAACGACTCCGACTCTTAAATATCTTTAGCGCTTTCATTCACTTTATTACCGTGAACTTCTTCAGAGAAGAACTCTCTGAAGAAGTTCACGGTAATAAAGTGAATGAAAGCGCTAAAAATATTTAAGAGTCTGAGTCGTTTTCTGCCTGTTGGAAGTTGTTGTCTCTGGATTTGGTGTTTTTCTACATTATTTCAAAGTTTCAAGTGTTTCAAGTGTTTCTGTACAATTCAAATAAAGATTCATGGATCCTTTTCATCTTACAGAATAAAAAAGTAGAGTTAGAAATTCTATGACATGAAGGAATGACTGAAATGGAAAGCATTTCAAGGCTAGATTAAACAGTTAATACAATATCACCAAATCATCTATAGAACTACCATAGGGAAATGAAAAAATAACCCATTTCAAAGACGTAAATTCTAAGAGAAAGCTACCAATTAATCAAACACCACTAGGCACCCAATAAAAAAGTCAGCTGTTTTAATAGGTATGCATAAATAATCAATACAAATGAAAATTAAGCTTGAGAGTATCTTCAGCTTAAGTATATCATTATTTGGTCATTACCTAGTCCTCCTATACCACCATGGGAGGTCACAAAAATAGTAAGAAAAAAAAAAAAAACACTAAAGTTAAATGTTGTGAAGAAAGGGCTGTTGAAGGGCACCATCCACACTGACAAATTTTTCCAAACTGCATATTTCGTAACACAATGCATCGAGCATATGTAGATTTCTATTAAATAATTTTGGCTGCTTCAGACATCTGCATGATAATACATGGGTTCTCAAAGCAATCAGCAAAAATACAAAAAAAGCAGGCACATACTAGTGTCCACTCCTTTCTTTCAGATCCTTGTTTTCTACAGTTATTCTTGTTTCCTCCAACCCTCCAAAAACAGGGTCTGTATCATTTTGTTGAATGGGTACTCAGCAAATACCCATTCATTGAACACCTAATTATCAAAGCTGCGTTTCAGCAAATGGCAGCTTTTAACTAGGGCACAACAGTGGCTGTCCACTGTCTGGAATTTGCCCTTTTCCTTACTGTTGTGCAATCTCTGAGTTGGCATATTTAATTAGGGGGTGTGGGGGTAGCCCCTCACCCTGGCAGGTTTTACATTTTTTTTTTCAGTCGCTCGGTCAGCCAACCCCTTTGGTGCCCTAGTTAAAAGCTGCTGTTTGCAAAAACGCGGCTTTGATAATTAGGTGTTCGACGAATGATTTGATGAAATGTCACAGACCCCCCAAAAACATGTTGGCTGACTGATTACACCAAACTATGCTGATGAGTACTTTATCTATGTGAACTTCATTATACATACAACACACAGTGCATGTAAAACTATTAGTGCATATAGTGTTGTACATGTTACATGAACACAGATATAATGTTCCTTTCTTACAGAAGTCCCTAACTGCCCAGTAATCACAAAACAGTGCAGACACGTTATTAAGTCTATGGCAATAGCTTTCAGTCTGCATTTCATCTTTATGTACACTGCTGCGGCTTGCACTAACCTAACCCAGCCTGGCTTGTAATATTTTATTTTACTGATAAAAGGTTAAGTGCTCGGATTTCTTAATCTCTTACATACATAATTCAGCTTGACATCTATAACACAGAAGTAACTTTTAGAGAGAATGTTTCATGACCTTCAACAGAATGTTTCCTTACAGTAGTAATGGGTGCGTTTAAGAAATATAACCCATTACTGTAAATGTAAGAAAAAGTATTTCTACGTACCAAAAGGGTCAGCTGCTTTACCAATCTCAGTATCCTCTATTCCAGGCATGCCAGCATCCTCCCCCAGTTTAACTGGTTCTGTAAGTAAATGGAAAGACATCTGTTAGCAAAAAAAGACCTGAAGAATCATGTAACTAGTACTTTAGGGACAAAGGCTACCAACACATATGGTATCATCCACATGCAGACACATGATGTAAGGCTTAGAGACCCAGTAGGTAATGTACTCAAAAGTTTAGTGCTCAGGAAGAGAAAAAAAAAGATGTCTTCACAGTGTGTAGTGGTGTTACAGACTTTAATAAAACCTTAACAGTCAGACACTTGCCAAGTGCAAACAATGAGGTTTTAGTCTGCAGTTTTAAAAAAAATGAAATCTGCCTGGACTTGATGCTTCCAAAAGCTGCAAAAGGCTCCTTGTGCTGGCTTAGTTCAGCACACCCTCATTAATTTGTATAAAAAAATCCCAGGACAATTCACTCCATACGCACTGAAGTCTTGTCGACTATAACAAATTCTGAAAATGGGAGCTAAAAATCAATTAAAATGTAAAATGTTATGATCTTACACACACCCATACACACACACATACATACTATATATATATATATATATATATATATATATATATATATAAAACAAAATAAATATCACATGCATACATGTTTATGAAACCAGAAAGAAGAAAACTAGCAAATTTTAACAGATTCAGGAGACAGGCCACTCTGAAGGCACCAAAAACCAAAACAAACTGTCAGTTTAAACAAAACAACACTACATTTGCATTTAAAACACATACTTAAAAGCTAGGGTAAGCACTGTTAAAATAATTAAGAAATAGCTGTAGAAGGGATAAGGGCTTCTTTCCCAGATCAATTATTTTTGTCAACTTAAAACAGGACTTGACTCATTGTTTAATAATTTTAGCACATAAAGTTATCAACTGACAACTGCAGCCATCATTAAGTACAACTGTGTGAGGCTACTCACCTTAACTGCACACGGACAGTTGTGTGAGGGTACTCACCATAACTGTAGATGTTCAAATAGGAACAATACAACAATATACTCAAAGAAGAAAAAAAATAACTGCAGGCAAAAGTCAGCTTTCCAGATGTCCTTCCGAGAAGAGACATCTTCTACAATAGGTGTGAGATTAATTTTCCCCACTGAGGACATCAGTAGAAAAACCTAGCAGTAAAGGAGAGTGTAACAGCCAATATCTTCAGAACTTGCAGCTGCAAACATCACATTTTAGGGTGGCATACATGAAAATGATGAAACACAAAAAAATAGCATAAGAAATCCATCACCTGAACTAAACCCAACTCCGCCCTCATACACACACATGCACCCAGTACCTCCCACAACAGGAAGGAAGATACCACTATAATACTTCACCACTACATCCAATTATATATTACACATATATGGTTGCAAAACGCAAGTCTGTAATGCCTTCATAAGGTCTGACGTCCATGTGACAGTCTTACATATTCTCTAAAATGATAAAGGCTGCAGTGGTGGCAGCAGGTTCTACTAGACTGAAATGGCAGCGATGACTACAGTTGTAAAGTAAGGCTTTCAAAAATAGAAGTTCTTCACCTAACAGCTTTCTAGAAATGTGAGTATTCCGTGCCAAGTGTGACCCATCTTATGATTGTCTAGCTTTCACTTAAGAAAGGTTAACTCCCTGCTCAAGTGGTCTTCTCCTAAATTCTGATGGCTGAGGACATAAACAACATGCAAACATATGACAAAACTAATAGTCAGGTTCAAAAGCTTTAGCCTGTAAAAGAAGTAGGAGTGGGTGTTCCCCTTGCCTACTGATGCACCACAAATTGGTTCAAATTACATTTTTCTCATTAGGTCAGAAGCATACTTAAGAGAAGGGATTTTTACTAGCCCTTTGCTCATCCAAGTATGACTTATAATCTATAATTTCTTAGTAACAAGTGCTCCACAGCAACAGCTAGTTGTTCAAAAGACTGAAGATCACTCTGGACTGTCCATTTTAAGTTACTAGGATGTGATCTCTTAATTACCTACAGTCAACATTATAAAACTTTACTTACACTATTTATGTGAAGTTCTAACAGTTTCAACACATCAGAAATCTGCCATTGGAGTTCTCATTACTGTTAGCATACAAAATGTCCACATAATTTACAGGTTTGTGCTCTAATGACCCCCCCCCCAAGCTCTTGCTAAAATCCCTTTCTTTCATGTTTGGTAATCATGCACATCGGAGTCTTGTACATTCATGCAGGTTTTGGGGCCTCTCCAGCAGTACACTGGCCCATTCCAATGGTTGCAGTCCTTCCTAGCTGCATACCTTTCAAAAGCAACTAGGTGAGCCTCCATGCCATCCTCTGGTCTCAACTTTTTTTCAGGACTGGACTGGACTTAGCAACTCCAACAACAATGAATGTCTGGGGTCAAGGAGTAACCTAGCTGCTTACGGTTTAGCATGTGTTGATCTGTGAAAGCACATCTCTTCTGTAAAATGCCAATGAGTTTTTGAGTTCTCTGATCATTTCTTTCTTGAAGACTGACCAGATATTGGACAGCTGATGCTCTTCTCAAGACTGACCATGAGCTGTTCAGTTTGTTGGTCAGCTGCCACACTTCACTGCTGAAGGACAGTAGTAGATTTTATTTATGCCTCATACCTTTTCTTCATTTTCTACTAGTACTTGATATCCACATAATCAGCATGAATACGAATTGGTCACTGACACAGTGATAGCTGCATCCAAAGTAATCAACAATTCCAAATTAGCATTTTTCTGCAATTTAATGTTCTATAGATGCTGCTTCCAGTAAGGCATATAACCCCCAGTATAGAAAAATGGAAAACTGATGTTTTGTCCACATTCTCCATCAATGTGGTACTTAGGGTGGTTTATGATGCACTAAGCTGCCATTGTAGTCAGACTTTTGTCAATCATATTTATGAATTAAAAGAAATACTGCTTTTATAAAACAAGTCAGTCTGCAGTCCCAATATAAATAAATTAATCTTTTGTGTAGGCTTTGTCACAGTACAACAAACCGTTATACTTACATGCACTGCTCCTTTAAAAAATGACCAAGAGAATCTGGAAAAAAAATAAAACGGTACATGCAAAAACCTCTAGACAGCAGAGTAGTTCTCTTCCCAGTACCAGAAACAGGGAAAAGCAAAACAGTTTCACCTTGGCCTTGTATTGTAATGATGGAACTCACAATGACCAAAAATGCATAACAGTGAATATCAAAACATTGCTCTTCTCCATTAAACTTTTTTTTTTTTCAAGGGGGATCCTCCCTGCATCCCCACAAACTTATACATTTCAGCTGCCCTCCTCCACCCCTGAACTATATTTCAACTCTGATAATGCCATGCCTTGGAGAAGAGGCAATCATCCAGGAAACGGCAATCTCGGAGTCAGTATATTTAAGTCTGGATTTTTGGTCATTTAATTTCTACATTACAGGACTTAGCATTACAAGTCTCAAGCTTTAAAATGGTTACAATTTCACTTTCAATTCCTACAACAGGGAACAACAAACCAACCTCACCTTCTACCCAGGCAATAATAAGCCCAGCTGTTTTCTCCTCTCAAAAATCAAGCCCAATCCCTCATAGGGATACCTCTGGATTGCCTTCCTTCTGGTCTGCCTAATTCTAACTGGATATAAAAGACTCCATGGCATTTACAGAAAATGTATGGATGTGTAACTTTTAATTGATAACTTACTTACAATATTTACAAATATTCATGTCTTTAGAAACAAAACATCTTTTCAGCTTTATCGCTCACCAGGTCAGGATAAAACAGGTGAGCATCTTGGGTTCTTGTTCAAGCAGCTTTATTGCATGCAAACACATCATAAATGAGGTTAAGTAACTTTAACTTATAAACAAAACCAGCTATCATACAAATGGATGTTAACATTCTGGCTGCATCTTCAAAATGGCACTGAAGTCAACATGTACTTTGTATTTATATGCACACACAGATCTTGGAAATGCTTCTTAAAGGTACAACACACCTGTTATTCTACAAGCTTCCTACCCCATATGAAACAACCAAAATTAGATTTTTAATTACTTTACTTAAACTCTGCTGCTCATATTATATATTAATTCCCCTCCCTTTAAAATGATCCATAACACGTCATCAACATCTAATCTTTGTTTCCACTTCATTTATCAAATTTGCTTCCATAACTCTCCTATTAACACCATAACTATGTTAATGGAATTATAGGAAGTTTAAGGTAACTGGGTCTTTGCCATTCATTACACCTTGCCAGATCTCACCCTAGACTGTACCTCCCCTTTCAAGGAGGGCTAGGCCAGTCAAGCCAGGGATGAATTTATGAATACCTAGACAATTATCCAGGTCCTGCCTGGAGGCAGATAATGTATCACATGGCTTTATCTGCAGGGGGAGACTATTCTACAGGTGAGGGGGAGACAGTTTCAAACCTTGCTCCATTTTGTTTTATTGATCTGCTGAAGTATGTTTAGATCCCTTTCTCTGGTAGTTGTGAATGTAAGAGAGATCTTGGACTACTGGGCCCCTGGAATGCTGGCTCATGTCTCCTCGGAGGCTATAAGACATGGAAAACAGGGACAGTACTTCTAGGGGGGAGGGAGTGCAATCCTCTTTGTTAGGGACCTCTGGGGTCATTTTGGTATATTTGGTGATGTATTCATTTACTATTTTAATATTTAACTGGGCATGTCTGAGTCTCAGCCCTTTTTCAGTGGAGGCCCAGGGAGAAACGTTCCAAACAGAACTTATAGATACATAGAATCATATGCACAAAAAGCTTTTAATACAAGCAAAACTAATACAAAAGTAGCTGCATACGCAACTAAAATTCTGAAATACAGTACAAATTAAATAAGTCAGCAGGCAGTGGGATAAATGATACTTAAAAACAATGATAGTTACTATTGATGTATAAAAGTCCCAGGATTTAGTACAGAGTAGAACAGGTCAGCAAGCTTAGGAGTACAAAAACAATCAGACAGAACTTGTAGCAAGTAGACTTGAATTGAAGACAGAATAAAAGGAATAATGGGTAAGTGGAGTAAAAACCAAGAGTAATGAGAGAGAGTTGGTTGTTGGCCTCCCATATCCCAAAACATTGTATTTTATTTAATGCCTGCTGAATGCTGAATACAAGAGAACAAAAGTTGTGTACTCGTTCCATAACGCGATCCATCTACTTCTCCATCTCTACCTCACACCCCCATGGGTTCGGAGCCAAATGTCGGCTCCAACTCGGCCATACATTTTTAGCTCGAAGTTTTTCTATTAGCTGGGCTAAGATGGTATCCCATGCTGCACTGCTCTCTATCCCCAGATCTAGTTTGCTGCGAGCACCAGCACTCATTCTCCATGTATAACACCACCTAAGGAAAGGAAGAACAAACCAAGAATGAAGGGAGCTCTGAAACCAGACCTAACCTCCAGATCCTCCAGGAGAGGGGAAGGAGGGGGGGTAAGTAAGAATGTGAGGCGAGATGGACTAAATACATTGAACGTTATGGTGAGTACATAACGTCTTGATGTTATGTAGTCCAATCTCGCCTACCTTTTTACCCATGGGACAGCATCACCAACACCTAAATCCTGGGAGGCTACGTGGAAAATACTCCTGAGCATTGTGGAACCAAAGGAAGACCTGCCCCTAGATACCACATCTAACTTGTAATGAGTAACAAAGGCATGAGGAGATGCCCAAGTAGCTGCAGCACAAATATCACCCATAGACAATCTGGCCTGAAAAGCTGTAGATGTAGATACAGACCGAGTAGAGTGAGCCTTCACTCGGAACGGTAAATCTTTTCCCCCTGAGGAATAAATGAAAGAAATACAACTGGAAATCCAAACCTGGACAACGTGACTTTGGAAACAGGAGACCCAATTCTGTTTTCCGAAAAGGAAACAAACAACTGATCAGATTTTCTGAGGTCTTTTGTTCTGTGCAAATAAAAATGTAGTTGTCTGTGCACATCCAATTGATGAAATTTGAATTCTGCCTTGTTTGAGAACTGGGGAAAAAAACACTGGCAATTCAATAGATTGGTTAAGGTTACTGACTGATGCTACTTTAGGAAGAAAGGAGGAGTTTGGTCTGAGAGAAACCCTGTCCTTATGAAAAATCAAATAGGGGGGGTTGATTGATAAAGCTTGAAGCTCCAAAACGCATCTGGCTGATGTGATGGCTACCAAAAAGACAGTCTTCCAAGTTAAGAATTTTAAATCGCAAGTGGCTGCAGGCTCAAAGGGGGGGGGGGGGGGTGAAGTAAGACCCTGTAGAACAAAGTTTAAGTCCCAAGGCATAAAGTATAGTTTTGTACCTACCATAAATGTAGATGTTTGCGTGTATACACTGCTGCAGTCATTACACTTGGGTTATCCTGCCGTCAGGCGGTTCCCCAGTCGGCCGAGTTCCAAAGTCTTGGTCCGGCGTCAGTTGCTGTCGCCTCCTCCCTGATGTCAGTGCGACAGGGGTGTATAAGATGCAGCCGACGCCATTTTCTTCAGTTTTTCTTGCCCCAGATGTCAGGTGCCTCTAAATAGGTAGGTAATTCCAATTACTAATAAACATACATAAGAAAAGCAAAAAACAACTTACAACTACCAGCAAATACTCCCCAAAGGTAGTAACGGTAGAAGACATAGGTACGTACCAGCCAGTAAAAGGGGAAGGAGGGAGGGTAACCTGGACTGCAGCAGTGTATACACTCGAACATCTACATTTATGGTAGGTACAAAACTGTACTATGTTCATCGTGTTACACTGCTGCAGTCATTACACTTGGGTATAATCCCAAAGCTGAGGAAGGGTGTCTGGTTCTATAAGGCATTAGGGGTGGCTATAAGGCCCTGCAGCACTGCAGTGGTGAAGCCAGCTCTGGATTTAGAGTATAGAGGCAGGTGGTAATGCTTGGTGAAGGTATGTACAGAACACCAAGTTGCTGCTTCCAAAATATCCTTGGTAGGTACTCCTCTGAGGTAGGCAGCTGAAGTGGCTGTTGCCCTGGTGGAGTGAGATCTAATGCTGCTAGGTACAGTTTTCCCATGGTATGTGTAGCAGAAACGTATACAATGTCCTATCCATTTTGAAATAGTCTGTTTTGAAACGGCTTTTCCCTGTGCTCCTGCAGCATATGCTACCAATAATTGCTCTGATTTTCTGAAAGCTTTGGTTTTGTCCAAGTAGAAGCATAACTGCCAGTGAATGTCCAAAGAGTGCAGTAGTCTCTCCCCTTTATTCTGTGGTTTAGGATAAAAAGTTGGCAGGTGAATAGTTTGGTTTAGAACCATACTGGATACTAGCTTTGGCATAAACGTAGGGTTAGTTCTTAAAAACACCCTGTCCTGGTGGAAAATGAGGAGAGGTTCCATTGCCATTAGTGCCTGTAATTCTGAAACTCTTTGTGCTGATGTTATTGCCAGGAGTAGAGCAGTTTTCCAAGAGATATATTTGAATTCTGCTGTGTTGGCTGGCTCAAAAGGCGGTAAAGTTAGCTTCTCCAAAACAAAGTTGAGGTCCCAAGTTGGAGTAGGTGCTCTACGGGGCGGTCTTATGTTTTTAGCCCCTCTGAGGTACTGTTTTAACAGAGGATTAGAGAAAATTGGTGGATCCGTGTTGTAATAAGCAGAGATGGCAGAGGCGTGGATCTTGAAGGATGAGAAGGAGAGTCCTTTGTCCAGCATCTCAGTATTGTAGTATCTGAGGAATGTTTGGGACAAGAGGGTCAAGGCTGCGAGCTTGGTTCCAGGCACAGAATCTCTTCCATTTATCCAAACAGGCTTTCCTGGTACTAGGCCTTTTGGCCTCCAGAATGAAATCCATAACAGCTTTGGAGAGAGGCATTGCTTGCTTGACTAAGGAATCTTCCATGCAGCTAGGTTTAAGGTCTTTAGCTGGCTGTGTAGTATTTGTTTGTTATGCTGAGACAGCAGATGTGGGATTTGAGGCAAAGTCCAGGGTGGTTCTTGTGCTAAGCTCCTTAAGATTGGGTACCAGTGCTGGCATGGCCAGTCTGGTGCAATCAGGATCATCTTTGGCTCTTCCTTCCTGGCTTTTATGAGTACTTTTGGCAGGAGAGGTAGTGGTGGGAAAGCATATACTTGTAGGTTCTCCCAGCTGAATGAGAGGGCATCCACCTTCCATGTTTGTGGATGGTAACTCCTTGTGCAGAATTTTTGTAGCTGGCAGTTTATTGGGGATGCAAACAGATCTATGTCTGGGCTCCACCATTTCTGTGTTATCATTCTGAATATTTCTGGATTCAACTCCCATTCGTGGGGATCCACGATGTTTCTGCTTAAGTCGTCTGCCAGTGTGTTTTTCTCTCCTGGCAGGAATTGTGCTTGCAGATGAACTTGAAGGTTTATAGCGGTGTTCCACAAGGTCATAGCGTGTCTGCATAGGGGGTAGGAGTGAGTGCCCCCTTGCTTGTTTATGTACCACATAACTGTGGTGTTGTCTGTCTTTAGTAGTAGTTGTCCTGGATGCAGCAGGTCCTTGAAAGCTATAAGCGCATTTTGTACAGCCACCATCTCTTTTTGATTGATGTGAAGATGCCTTTGTTCTGGGGGCCACGTGCCCTGAATACATTTGCCTGCCATGTGTGCTCCCCAGGCGTAATCCGATGCATCTGTTGTCAGTGTTTGCCGGGCTGTGGGTTGTGTAAAAGGCTGTCCCTTGATGAGGTGACAAGCTTGAGCCCACCATTGAAACTCCTGTTGAAGTCAAGGGATTAGTGGTATAACTATTTCCAAACATTGACAGTGTTGAGACCATACATTTTTTAGGTACCATTGTAGTTTCCTCATATGCAATCTGGCATATGGAATTAGTAGTATGCAGGATGCCATGTAACCCAAGGCCTTCAGAATTTTTCTTGCAGGGAGGTGGGTCTTTGTTGCCATCAATTGAAAGTATTGAGTCAGTTGTCCTTGTTTGTCTGGCATGAGATAAGCCATCTGGGCCGTTGTGTTCAAGCTGGCACCCAGGAATATAATCTCTTGTGAGGGCACTAGTTTTGATTTCTTTTCGTTTACTGTGTACCCTAGGCAACTTAATAACTTTTTTACAAACGCCTGATGCTTTAGAAGAATGTCCTTGCTCTCTGCTTGAATCGGGCAGTCGTCCAGGCACAGATAAATTTGAATTCTTTTCTGTCTGCAAAATGCAATTACTGGTGCCAGGCACTTTGTGAAGACCCTGGGCGCAGTAGATAAGCCAAAGGGCAGTGCAGAGAATTGGTAGTGCATTGAACCAGCTATGAATCTGAGGTATCTTCTGCAGTTTTGTCTGATAGGGACATGCAGGTATGCCTCTCTGAGGTCCAAAGTCACGAGCCAAGCTTTCTTGCCCAGCATGGGAAGAAGCTGCTGTAATGTCAACATTTTAAATTTCGGAACATCCAGGTAAGTGTTTAGAGATGAAAGATCCAGAATGGGCCTCCAGGCTTTGTCTTTTCTGGGTACCAGAAAGAGTCTTGAGTAAAATCCTTGTCCTAGCTCCTGTGATGGTACCTTTTGAATAGCTCTCATATCCATGAGTGCTGTAATTTGTTTTTGAGCCTCTGCCCATTGATTTGGTGGCAGATTTGGCATTCCTTTTAACCTTGGCAGAGTGTGAAAGTGGAACCTGTAACCTTGAAATACAATGATGAGAACCCATTTGTCTTTGGTGATCATTTGCCAATTGTGGTAGAAGAGAACCAGTTTTCCTCCCAAGGGGGCTGCCAAGAAGGATATGTTTGGCAGCTGTAGTGGGAAGTCATTGGAGCTGCTTTTTATATGGTTGGGGTCCATCTTCCCCTTCTTTCTGGCCTGATGCAACCCATTGTCGAGGCCTGTAAGGACCTTGTGTTTGACCTCTACCTCTTGGACCTCTGTATCTTCCCCTTTGAGGTCTGTCTGTAATTGGAAAGGACCAATTCTTAGTTGGCCAGTTTCTGCTAAATCTAGGAGGCTGAACCTGTAAGAAATCCTTCACCGTTTGCATAGATTTTGCCTTATCCTCCACTTTCTTTAATACCTCTTCTGCCTTAACTCCAAATAAACACATCCTGCTGCAAAGGTGCATCCAATAATTTTGCTTTAACATGATCTGGTAACGTATGTTCTTTTAACCAACTAATGACAGAGCCTGTAACTGCTGCTCTGCAGGAAGCCTCTAGAGAATCAAAACCACATTGCAAAGTATGCTTTCCCACTTGTTCAGCTGCATGCAATAAATCCTGCATTTCTTTAAAATTAGGAGGATCCGATTCTGGAAGCATTTTTTGTTTTAACTGAGACATTAAAAATTGCTGATATTTTAGCATGTGAAACTGGCAATTTAAGGCTCTCATTGCTAAAGTTGCAGACATATATACTTTCTTTCCCCTCTGTCTAATGCTCTGGAATCTGTCAGAGGGGACTGGATTCTTGGCTGATGAGGCCTCAACTCCTTTGGGTCCCTGAGAAATAGTTTCTGGGTCAGCTACAGGGCTTTTATACAGAAATTTATGTGAGTCAGGGACTCTGTAGTATCGGTCAGGTTTAACAGGGGCTGGAGGTAAGGAATCAGGATTTAAGCTGGATTCAGTATACACAACATCCACAATATCTAACACTGGCGGAATAGCAAGGGGTCTGTGTTGAGGTAATAAAAGGAAGTCTCTGAGCCTTTTCTTGGATTCTGAGTAATCCTGGCACTCCCAATGGAAATGCTCCCTCATGGTATGTAGGGTTTCCCCAAAGGAGTAGTCCTCAGGAGGTGAGGCTGATGGAATTGATTCCTCAGCATCAGAATCCTCATAAGGGGGTAAGGAGTATCCTAGGTCTGAGGATGAATCAGAAGTGATGGATACCTGGTCGGATGAGTCAGTCTGCATCCTGTCTAGGCCTTTTATCAGGAGGGGGATGGGACCCCCTGATCAGAGTGATTAGGTCTTCGGCCATTTTGAGCATTTGTTTCTTAGGCATGGAGGCCTGTCCTGGAGAATGCTGTATTAGTTTATTTGACTTTGAAGGAGGCTTAGACTTAGCTGAGGGTTTGAAGCTTAACTGAGTAGGTCTGAAGACACCCTCTGTAGCTGTGGGTTGCTCAGCTACTCCGGATCCCTCTGAAAGGTTAGTCTCAGTAGGCTGAAGAGCTTGTGCATCCGAAGGCCCCACCATCTCCACGTGGGAGTCAGAGGTGGCTTGTGGTTCTACAGAAGCCGTCGTCAGGGGCTGCGAAGGCACCTCGCTGAAAACCGGAGAACCGGCGACTGGCCTAGAAGAGGCTTTGTCGTCAGTTTTGGGCCTCGGATGCCTATCCTTGTCTTTGCGCTTTTTGTGTATTCCGGTCGTCGGAAGTTCCGATGGCATGGTATAATTGAATTTTCTACCAAAATAATGTCGGGCAAAATCAAACCGACGTTTAATAGTGCGTTTATTAAACCTAACACAAAACCGACAACCAGTGATGTCGTGGTCAGGGCCTAGGCATGGGATACAATAGGAATGGAAATCCTTATGAGGTATTTGCTTCCCACAAGAAATACAGTTATTAACTTTTACTGACATCGGTCTGAGGCAAGAAAAAGTTTCCCCAACGGGGTACTTAGGTTTTTAGAAGACTTTGGTTCTAGATTCGGAAAGAAAATCTCAGGAGACGGCCGACCGGCACTCGTGAACTACTTTTGCTTCGGGCACCGCACGGCAAGAAAGATTGGAGAAAATGGTGTCGACTGCATCTTCTATACCCCTGTCGCACTGACGTCAGGGAGGAGGCGACAGCAACTGAAGCCGGACGAAGACTATGGAACTCAGGCCGACTGGGGAACCCAAGTGTAATGACTGCAGCAGTGTAACACGATGAACATCAGGTTCCGATATCGGAGGACAAAGTAACAAAGTGCCCTTCAGGAAAGCCTTACAGAGTCTATGTGCCATCAGAGTAGGCTAGTCTGCGACATGAAAGGTAGAAATCGCCGCCAAATGGACTTTAATGGTTGCGGCCACTGAACCCTGGTTAAAGAGCATAGACAAGAACTCCAATACAGATGAAATTGGAGCTGTGTAAGGGTCAATCTTTTTGGCATGCGCCCAGATTGAAAACCTCTTCCATTTGCTGTAATAAATCTTCCTGGTCGAGGGCTTATGGGAGGAAGATAAAATATGAACCACCTCCGGCAAAAATTGATGAAGCCTAACTAATAGTAGCCAGGCTGTCAACCGGAGGGTCCGAAGAGAGGGGTGGAGCTGCCCTGACATGTGCGTCAGTAAGTCTGGTTGTGGGTCCAGAATCCAAGGAGTGTCCATGAGATAGGGCTGGAGAAAGGGGAACTAAATTTGACGAGGCCAGTGTGGGGCAATCAAAATCATTTTTCTTCCCAAGGATTGCGCTTTCTGAATAACCTTTGACAGCAAGGGGACCGGAGGGAAGGCATATAGTAGATCAGAGGGCCAATCGTGGACTAGAGCGTCCCTGGGTGACTCCCGCTGAGGGGGGATCAGTGTGAAGTAGATGCTGCATTTGGCATTGAGGGGGCTGGCAAAAAGGTCTCAGCAAGGCTGACCCTACCTGTGGAAGATCTGCTCTGCAACTTGACAGTTCAAGGACCACTCGTAAGGCATCAGAATAGCTCTGCTTAGCCTGTCTGCGATTACACTGGACTTCCCCGGAATGTGCGTTGCCACCAGAAAATGTTGGGAAGACACTGCCCACTGCCACACTCGCATGGCCTCCCTGCAAAGGGGACAAGACTTGGTTCCTCCCTGCTTGTTCAGATACCACACCACTGACATATTGTCTGAGTGGATTGCAATAGTCCCGAGAGGAGGAAAACTCTGAAGTGCTTGCAACGCTAGTAGCACAGCTCTCATCTCCAGGACAATGATATGCAGATGCATCTCGTGCTCTTGCCACGTGCCTTGGACTGTTCTGCTAGATAATCCCCCCCCCCCATCTGGGAGGCATCTGTGGTCACCGTGGCAACCGGGGGCGCAGGAACAAAGGGCTTTCCCGCATTCAGGTTGTCGGTGCGAAGCCACCAAATGAGATCCTGTTTGCACCTTTCTGTAAGTAGAATAGGGTGAGAAAGTGGAAGACGTTGAAAAGACCACTGGGCAAAGAGTAGCCACTGAAGGAGCCTCATATGTAACCTTGCCAGAGGGACTAACATAATCGTAGCAGCCATTGTCCCCAACAATTGGAGGACCCATCTTGCCTTCGCTCTTCTCAGGGGGAGCAAGGCGTAAACCTGTTGTTGTAGGACTCATTCTTTCCTGTGGTCGAAACGCCCACATGAGGACGGTGTCTAATTCGGTGCCTATAAAAGTGACATGCTGTGAGGGCAACAAGGCAGATTTTTCCCAGTTCAATGTGATGCCCAGTTGTTGACATAGATTGATAGTAGCGTCCCTGGTCTGAAGTAGTAGATGCCTGGTGGTGGCAGTAAAGAGCCAGTCGTCGAGATACAGAAACACTTGGAATCCCTGACGTCTCAAGTGAGCAGTCACCGTTGCCATGCATTTGGTAAACACCCTGGGGGCTGTGGTGAGACCAAAGGGCAGGGCTCGAAACTGAAAGTGACTGGCTCCCAGCCGGAAGCGTAGGTGACTTCTGGAAGCCCTGTTCATCTTTATGTGGCAGTAAGCATCCCTGAGGTTGATGGAGCACATTCACACTTCTTTTCCCAACAATGGGAGAATAGACTGCAATTTGACCATTCCAAACTTGGACTTTTGCACATGGGTGTTCAATCGGCTGAGATCCAATATGGGTCTCAGGTCCCCTGTCCTTTTCGGCACCAAAAAGAATTTGGAGGAAGTCCCTAATCTGATCTGGTCTGAGGGGACAATGTTGGATGGCTCCTTTTTCTAGCAGCTTTGAAACTTCTGAAGCTGCATAATCCCTTTGACTGGGTGGAACATCCAGGATTTTCTTGATTGGAGAGGGATTTGATGAGAAGGGGATGACATATCCTCCGGAAATTATTTGTAGAACCCATTGGTCCTGGGTGATATCTTGCCAGGCCTCCGGGTATAATGAGATTCGACCCCCGACTGGCTCCAGAAAAGCACAGTCAGGCCTCCCATCAGGAGCGGCGGTAGGGAGAACCACAAAAGGAATTGCGGTGTCCTGAGTTGCGGGGGCCTCCTCAGCCCCTAGGGCGGCATCTCCCTAAATAACCACCCCCTCCCCTGCCTCTGGAGGGGGGGCTCACCTTGTGCACCGGGAAAAAACCTCTGTGATTTCTTGAACCACATTTTGCCACCCCTCTGGGCCTTGGGATAAGGCCTAGAGGGAAGGGAAACATGGACTCCTACGGCAGCCAGAGTTTTTCCCTCCTGCTTACACCTAGTGAGAGTGCCTTTCACCTTGGTTCCAAACAAAGAGGAACCATCAAAAGGGGCGTCGGTGAATGAAGACTTGAAAGCCTCCACGAAATGACAAAGGTGCATCCATGCCTGCCTCCTAAGAGCAACTCCTGAACTTGCTGCCCTACTCGCTCCCTCGGCTGCGTAGGAGATTAGCCTCATGGAGGAATTTGCAATGGAACTGAGTGTAGACATCTGAGCGTTGACCATCTGGGCCACCGCCTCAGAAACATTACCAGTGAGAGTATCTCCAAGCTCCTTGAGGAGATCTCTCTGGAGCCGTGTAAAGTGTGATAAGTAATTCAGTGACAGTAAGGTAAAGGTCGCTGAAGAAAATGTACGCTTCCCGTACCGGTCCATAGTCCTAGACTCCTGGTTAGGGGGATGGACGGTGGAAGAAGTCTCAGCTAATTCCTTCTGGGTGGCAGCTGCCACCACCATGGCATCCACAGGGACTCCCTTGGACAGAAATTCCTCATCAGAAGGAGCAGACAAAAATGTATTGGGTCTCCTGGGGACTGGTTCCACAGAGTCAGGCGTTTCCCACACCCTTCGACAAACCAAATCCAGAAGCTTGTCGAAGGGTGGAGATACCCAGGAGGCGGAGGGCTGAGCACCAAAGGCCTTCAGGAAGACAGACTCCTCCTCGGAGGGGGCTTTGGATGGCCAGTCACCACTTTGTTTCATAATCTCTAGAATGTCAGAGAAAGAAACATCCTCAGAGTATGACTTAGGGGATCCCTCCGATTCCTCGAGGTCGGTGTCTGATGTGAGAGACTCATCCTGGGAATCTATGTGCTTCCTCTTGCATGTCTTCTTTCTGGGTGGCTCCTCATGCAAAAACTCTTGAGGGGCCCACAGAAATATGGGGACCACTCGTGGGGGTACCCTGAGGCCTTGGGGCTCCGCTGTCCAGAGATAGAAGGCGATCAGAGACCTGCACCTGTGTAGTAGGGGACAGAATGACCGACCAGTATGATGCCGCTGACGACCTGGCCAGCGCGCTCTGCATGGCCTCCACGGCTGGTCCTCACGGGTCCGAAGAACGACCAGCCTCCAAAGCCAAGAGAGGAGTCAAACTTCCCCGTGCCGAAGCACCGAGAGGGAGACTAGGAGCCGAGAGGTGTCCCAAAGCCTCTCCCTCGGGTTCGACCAAAGAATCCAGAGTCCTGAACCCCGTGGACGGCGCCGACGGGGTCGGAGCTGACATGGGAACCAATAAGCCAGGAGGGGCTGTTGGAACTGATCTAGGGACATCACACGGAGCCGAGCACTCTGGCTCCGAAAGCTGAGATGTGCTTGGAGGAGGAGGAAGTATTGATGCAGGTTGAGGGACCGGGTCCGGAGCAGACTAGGCTGGAGCCGAGAACAATTTTGCCAGTACCGGTGACTGAAGAAGACTCTGCACCACTCTATCGACATCCACATCTAATAAGGTCCTGGAAGATTTGGAGGATAGAGAACGAGATCGAGACCTCCTCTCTGAAGGGGACCTGCGAGGAGGGGATACTTACCTAATGCTAGGCGATCGACTCCGAACATTTTCCAAGAAGATTGGACCCGAAGCAGGTTCCATAACAACTGACGCTTCCTGCGGCCCCGAGGACAATGGAGCCGAGAATGTCAATGGAGACTTTGCTATTTTCTCCGGTGGCTTCGAGGAGACTGACGGAGCCGGAGATCGCTTTTTTGCTTTTGAGGATTTTGCCTTAGAGCTGGAAGCACTCTCCAGACCCTCCTCGATGGAGGGTTTTAGAAGTCCCTTTAAAATCAATTTATTCTTCCTTTCCTGAAGGACCCATGGACTAAAGGCATGACCAAAACTGCACGATTCCTGGAGATGAATCGCTCCAGACAGTACACACAGAGTGTCCATCGGTAATGGACATTTTATAACTGCACCTAGAGCATTTCTTGAAGCCCGAAGGCTTATGCTCCTTAGTATCTTTGGACATAGTTAACCAACAACAAGTAACCAACTGAAAAATACACCAACGGTCAAACAGTCACAAGGCGGGAAAAGCCTACAACAGACAGAATACCACAAGATCTTTAAGTTAAACGATCCTCAGACACAAACACAAGTGGGGGAGGACTAATTCCTCTAATTTAAACGGTTTTAGTCCTGGGAAACTTTTAGCACACAAGAAAAGCAAGGGGACAGACTGGGTCCTCTAACTGAAATGGGCCTAGCCCGTTGGAAACAGCTAGTGGGATACCACAGAATAAACAATCAAGAAACACAACTTTTCCACAAAACAGACAAGAACACACACAATAGCTATTAAAATAGCTTTTTTGCAAAAAACTTCTCTGATAAAGAAGAAAAAGGGTACTTAGCCACAGCCAAGAGCGACACCACGTCCAAGCTACACGAATGGCAAATGAGATCTGGGGATAGAGAGCAGTGCAGCATGGGAATACTATCTTAGCCCAGCCAATAGAAAGACTTCGAGCTAAAAAGTATGGCCGAGTCGGAGCCAACATTTGGCTCCGAACCCACGGGTAAGAATGTAGGTAAGATTGGACTACATAACATCAATAACCTCTTTAGATTAGATATGATGGTACTCCCTTGGAGATCAGCTGCTCCTATAAGAAAGATTTCCTAACAACCATTACCAAATGGTGATCAAATGAGAGTTGATCATCAGCCGGGACTCTCACATCTCTAACTAAATTTTCATTTTGGCATGTTGTCAATGCTATACACTAGAGAGATGGTAAGCCTGCCAAATGTGACTGCATGGCATTTTTTGGCATTTAAGTCTACTTTTAATGCACAAGACATCTGTAAGTACAAGTTCCTGCTGGATGGCTTCCGAGTAAGAAGGGGGGATTTGATAAAGACTCCCAGTTTACAGTTACCTGCACACTTGGTTTAACATAGATTGGTTTTTAGTCTGTTATATATAACAAGTAAATACTGAATAAAAGTGGGCCTGGCATTGAGCCTTGCTGGACACCACTGGTTACCTTCATGCTGCCCCTGACACTCACTCCATGTATTTTAGCTAATTTGCTATCCATCTTACAACATAATGATCCACTAATTATGCTACTACGGGAGAAGATGTCAAAACGCCTTGGCCATATCAATGTAGACTGTGTACAGTGTGACCTCTACAAACAGCTTGTGTTACCTTTTTCAAGAAGTTTAATCGGTTCATTAATTAGAATCTACCTTCAATGAAACTGCTGCAGTTCTAGTCTGATGAGATTTTCTGCGTCATTGTTAAAGTCAGTTATAATGTGCTTCATGGCCTTAGAAATGAGACTCGGGCTGACAGAGCTATAATTTTGAGGGATGGTAGCACTTTACAGTGCCATCACCAGTACTGTAAGCCATACTTCCGGGACACAGCCTGTAGCCAGGCACAGGTTAAATAGCTTATGGAGAGGTTCTACCAGGACATGTGCAGCATGTTATCTTGTCCCATGGAGGAACAGTGCTTTCTAGCCATTTAAATTATTCATCAATGATTACACATATACAGATGCCTTCCAAATGCAGGAGTGCCTCAAGGTCAGACAGCTTGTTGTTTACAGACGTCTAGCACTGGGCCTTAATTTGATCCTATTTTGGTACTGATACATTTGCTACATTGGAATGTTCATTAACTGAGTTTTGCTTTAAAAAGTACTATGTGGCAGCAAGGGCTTTAGCCGGTATGCGGAAGCCTCTGAACGAGAGGTGCAAACCACTCTTTGCAAAGCAAGTAGGACTGCCAAGCATCTTGTTCCATACTTACACATACTGGATCCCTGTAAAATGACACCAATAATTTAGACAACTGTTGAAGCCATTCATCTTCTCTGTTCTGTACCCAAGTATTACTCGTGAAGAAGGGAGGATCCAGCTCAGTATCAGGGTCTTGCCTACATTTGTGACATGTAGAAAGACAGCTTGGATGTGTTTCTGTCATCATCATCATCATCTTTCGGCTTTTCCCATTAGGGGTCGCCACATCGAATCATCTCTTTCCATTTCTTCCTATCCTCTGCATCTTGCTCTGTCACACCAACCACCTGCATGTCCTCTCTCACCACGTCCATAAACCTTATCTTAGGCCTTCCTCTTTTCCTCTTATCTGGCAGCTCCATCCTTAGCATCTATTTCCCAATATACCCATCATCCCTCCTCAGCACATGTCCAAACCAACGCAATCTCGTCTCTCCTGCTTTGTCTCCAAACTGTCCAACATGAGCTGACCCTCTAATATACTGATTCCTAATCCTATCCATTCTAGTCACACCGAGTGCAAATCTCAACATCTTTAACTCTGCCATATCCAGCTCTGACTCCTGCCTTTTTGTCAATGCCACTGTCTCCAACCCATATAACATAGCTGGTCTCACTACTGTCTTGTAGACCTTCCCTTTCACTCTTACTGGTACCAGTCTGTCACAAATCACTCCTGACACTCTTCTCCACCCATTCCACCCTGCCTATACACTCTTCTTCACCTCTCTTCCACATTCACCATTACTCTGAACTGTTGATCCCAAGTACTTAAACTCATCCACCTTTACCAACTCTACTCCCTGCATCCTCACCATTCCTCTACCCTCCCTCTTATTTACACACATATATTCTGTCTTAGCCCTGCTGACCTTCATTCCTCTGCTCTCTAGAGCATATCTCCACATCTCCAGAGTCTCCTCAACCGGATTCCTACTCTCACTACAGATCACAATGTCATCTGCAAACATCATAGTCCACGAGGCCTCCTGTCTGATCTCATCTGCCAACTGACCATCACCACTGAAAATAAGAAAGGACTCAGAGCTGATCCTTGATGTAATCCCACCTCGACCTTAAACGGATCTGCAGTCCTCACCACTGTCACACTACCCTCGTACATATCCTGTACCACTCTTACATACTTCTCTGCCACTCCCGACTTCCTCATACAATACCAAAACTCTTCTCTAGGCACCCTGTCATATGCTTTCTCCAAGTCTACAAAGACACAATGCAACTCCTTCTGACCTTCTCTGTATTTCTCCAATAACACTCTCAGAGCAAACATCGCATCTGTAGTGCTCTTTCCTGGCATGAAACCATACTGCTGATCACTAATCATCACCTCCCTTCTTAACCTAGCTTCTACTACTCTCTCCCATAACGTCAAGCTGTGACTGATCAATTTTATCCCTCTGTAGTTAATGCAGCTCTGCACATCACCCTTATTCTTAAAGATAGGTACCAAAACACTTTCTCCACTCCTCAGGCATCCTCTGACTTTCCAAAATTTCATTAAACAATCTAGTTAAAAATTCCACTGCCATTTCTCCTAAGCACCTCCATGCTTCCACTCGGATGTCATCTGGGCCAACAGCCTTTCCATTCATAGCTGTCCTTACTTCCTCCTTGGTAATCTGTTTCACTTCCTGATTCACTATCCCCACATCATCCCAACCTTTTCTCTCTCTCATTCTCTTCACTCATCAACCTCTCAAAATACTCTTTCCATCTACTCAACACACTCTCCTCTCTTGTGAGTACATTTCCCTCACTATCCTTTATCACCCTTACTTGCTGCACATCTTTCCCAGCTCTGTCCCTCTGTCTAGCCAATCGGTACAGGTCCTTTACTCCCTCTTTAGTGTCCAATCTCTCATACAACTCTCCATATGCCTTATCCTTAGCTTTCGCCACCTCTCTCTTTGCCATGCGCCTCATCTCCTTATACTCATGTCTACTTTCTTCATCTCTTTAACAATCCCACTTCTTCGCCAGCCTCTTCCTCTGTATACTCTCCTGTACTTCCTCATTCCACCACCAGGTCTCCTTGTCTTCCTTCTTCTGTCCAGATGTCACACCAAGCACCTTTCTAGCAGTCTCCCTTACTAGTTCTGCTGTAGTTACCTAGCTATTCGGTAACTCTCCACTGCCTCCCAGTGCCTTTCTTTTGACCAAGTCAGTCACCCACCATATACACAACTATTATGTTGTACTTGTATTTGCCTGGTAAAACGGTCTTAAAGGCCTTTGAGACTTCTGAGATGCTGGCATCTAAAACATTTTTGTTTGTGGAGTAGTCTAGTGTACTGAAACTGAAGCCCCTTGTCAAAGGTGAGATATTATACAATACAATGCTTGATTTCAATTTTTGTTGAGACTTTATCCTTATGGGTCTTTGAGGCCCAGGTAAAGATTTCTCTACAGTGTCAGCATATGACATTATATTATGTGTTAAGGATGGGTGCACAGTTTGTGGTATGTTAGTGCGATGCTCACAGTCTGTTTTTTTTTTTTTTGCGAGTGTGAGGAATTGAGTGGGCCTTTTTTCCCCCATTATTCTAGGCTTTGTCCAGATTTCTAGTGCTAAAAGACTGAGAGTTATGGACTCCATAGCTCTTAAACAGAAGTCCCATCAAACATTTCTCATTTATGGATTTTTCTGTTATTCCTCCCCAAAACTATCAGACTCTGTTACATTCCACATCCTTTCACATTACAAAAGCCTCACTTTACTTCCTTAACATTTCATTTGGTCCTTACTGGTAGACCAACTTACTAATGACAAGAATAATTTTAAGATCACACACATTTTACAACTCCCTTTTTCTGAAGCAAAAATTCTGAAGCAAAAATAAATTACCTTGTGGGGTGGAATTTTGTGATACAGTTTATTAAAGTCGACAAATTTTACACAGATTTTACACAGACTCTCATTTTTTGTTACTCTGCTTTTTAAACATGTTTCTGAGTAAAATCCCACATTCCTACTGGAGCAGGAAGGGTTGCGTGTTATTTGGTATTAAAATTTTATGCCATCAAATGTCCAGAGTTTTAGCTGGATGCTCCTATTTTTCAGCACCCTTTGTTCCAATTTTCAATGTCTGCAGGTTCAGCATAAGATGCAAAAATGTTGCTAGGGTATCTCAAAGAAAAGTCTTATCAGGCTGATCCAGAATAAGTGCCTCTTCATCACCTGAATATGAATCTAGACAAATGGAGGAACCAATCTGATCTGTGAAGGCTATGGCTTCAGCCTTAACCTCATCCCCTCATCCAAGCTGGATGATAGAAAAGTACTTTTCCCTCTTCTGTTCCATGAAAATCCTTGAAGTGGAAGACTTGGGGATGACAAAGTCACCAATGCTTGCTGAAACAGCATGAAACATTCCTGTTGAGATCTAGCAAAACCAAAGGCAGGAACCTTTACCAATGTCCAGGAAACTACTATGATCAAAGGATGCCCATTCTATTAGAGCCTAGGTAACAGACGCATGCTTCCTGCAAGTAAGAAAGTACAGTTGTGTACCTACCATAAATGCAGATGTTCGAGTATATTCACTGTTGCAGTCATTACACTTGGGTTATCCTTCTGGCAGGTGACCCGCAGTCGGCCCGAGTTCCAAAGTCTTGGTCCAGCATCGGTTGCTGTCGCTTCTTCCCTGACGTCAGTGCGCCAGGGGTATAAAAGTTGCAACCGACGCCATTTTCTTCAGTTTTTCTTGCCCCAGATGTCAGGTGCCCTCAGATATGAAGGCTGAAAAGATAAAAATATGCCAAACAACCATGCATATATTACTATAAACATTTCCTTCTACTAAAAGCAAATACACCACATAGGTTGTATAGAGTTGAGAAGTACAGAATAGTCCCAGCAAAGAGGGGGATGGTGGGTGGGTAACCATGACTGCAACAGTGAATACACTCGAACATCTACATTTATGGTAGGTACACAACTGTACTATGTTCATCGTGTTTCACTGTTGCAGTCATTACACATGGGTAGAATCCCAAAGCTGAAGTTGGGTGGCTGGGTCTAGATTGGATTTGGCGAGGCTAACAAGCCCTGCAGAACTGCAGTGGCAAAACCTGTCCTGGATTTGGAGTAGAGAGGTAGGTGGTAGTGCTTGGTAAAAGTGTGCACTGAGCTCCAGGTTGCAGCTTCTAATATGTCTTTGGCTGGTACCCCTCTGAGGAAAGCTGCTGAAGTGGCTGCTGCTCTGGTAGAATGAGGCCTAATGCCCTTAGGCACAGATTTGCCATGTTGTGCATAACAGAAGCGGATGCAGTGTCCTATCCATTTGGAGATTGTCTGCTTTGTAATAGGTTTTCCTTGTGATCCTGCAGCATAAGCTACAAACAGTTGCTCAGTTTTTCTGAAAGCTTTTGTTTTGTCCAAGTAAAATCGTAGCTGCCTGTGTATATCCAAAGCGTGCAGAAGTCTTTCTTCTTTATTCTGGGGATTTGGGTAGAAAGTAGGCAAATGAATGGTTTGGTTTAAGGCCACATTGGAGACCACTTTTGGCATGAATGTTGGGTTCATCCTTAGAGAAACCCTGTCCTGGTGAAAAATGAGGAAAGGTTCCACAGCCATCAATGCCTGTAACTCTGAGACTCTTCTTGCTGAAGTTATTGCTAGGAGCAGAGCAGTTTTCTAGGACAAGAATTTTAGATCAGCTGTGCTGGCTGGTTCAGATGGAGGCAGTGTTAGTTTTTCTAAAACAAAATTGAGGTCCCAAGTAGGTACTGGTGCTCTCCTAGGGGGTCTTATATTCTTTGCCCCTCTGACGTACTGCCGTAGTAGAGGATGTGAAAAAATAGGAGTATCCGTATTGTAATGAGCTGAAATGGCAGAAGCATGGATTTTAATAGATGAAAAAGATAGGCCTTTGTCCAACATCTCAGTCAGGTATTGCAAAATCTGAGGCATATTAGGGACCAGTGGGTTGAGCCCTTGTGCTTGGATCCAAGCACAGAATCTCTTCCACTTTTCTGCATAAGATTTCCTAGTGCTGGGTCTCCTGGCTTCCAAAATTACATCCATAACAGCTTTAGAGAGAGGTGCAGTCTGAGTGGCTACATTATCTGCCCTGCTGCCAGGTTTAAGGTTCTGAGTTGACTATGCAGAATCTGATTGTTTTGCTGTGTCAGAAGATGAGGGATTTGAGGTAGAGGCCAAGGTGGGCCTTGGGACAAAATCTTTAGGATTGGGTACCAGTACTGGCGTGGCCAGTCTGGTGCAATCAGGATCATTTTTGGCCTCTCTTGTCTGACTTTTAGAAGCACCTTGGTGAGAAGGGGCATCGGAGGGAAGGCATAGACTGTCAGGTTTTTCCAGCTGAAAGATAGAGCATCCACTTTCCATGCTTGCGAGTGATAAGTCCTTGTGCAAAATGTCTGTATTTGGCAATTGTGAGGGGAGGCAAAAAGATGTCTGGGCATCCCCATTCCCTTGTTATGTTGAACACTAGTGAATTTAGCTTACATTCATGAGGATCCATGAGATTTCTGCTTAGTTCATCTGCCAGTGTATTTTTTGTTCCTGGCAGGAATTGTGCTGGCAGATGTACCTGGTCAGTGCTGTGTTCCACAAAGCCATGGCTTGTCTGCATAGGGGGTAGGAATCTGTGCCCCCTTGCTTGTTTATGTACCACATAACTGTGGTATTGTCCGTCTTTATTAATAATTGTCCTGGATGTACTAGGTCCTTAAAGGCTGTCAGGGCATTCTGTACAGCTAGCATCTCTTTTTGATTGATGTGAAGATGCATTTGTTCCTTGGGCCACGTGCCCTGAATACATTTTCCTGCCATATGTGCTCCCCAGGCATAATCTGATGCATCCATTGTTACTGTCTGCCTGGCTGTAGGTAAGGTGAAAAGCTGTCCCTTGTTGTGGTGACAGGCCTGGGACCACCATCGAAACTCGTGTTGTAGGCAGGGAATCAAGGTTATGATTGTCTCTAGGCTGTGACAATGCTGAGTCCAAACACTTTTTAGATACCATTGTAGTTTCCTCATATGCAGTTTGGCATATGGAATTAGTAGAATGCAAGATGCCATGAAACCCAGGGCCTGCAGAATTTTTCTTGCAGGGAGCTGGGTCTTTGTTGCCATCATTTGAAAGTAATGAGTCAGTTGCCTTTGTTTGTCTGGCGTGAGATAAGCCATTTGGGCAGTTGTATTTAAGCTTGCACCCAGGAATATTATCTCGAGAGGGCACTAGTTTTGATTTCTTTTCGTTTACTGTGTACCCTAGCCCTAATTAGCAATCTTTTTACAAACGCCAAGTGCTTTAGTAGAATGTCCTTGCTCTCTGCTTGAATAAGGCAGTCGTCCAAGTAGGGATATATTTGAATTCCTTTTTGTCTGCAAAATGCAACTACTGGTGCCAGGCATTTTGAGAAGACCCTGGGCGCAGTAGATAAGCCAAAGGGCAGTGCAGAGAATTGGTAATGCATTGAGCCTGCTATAAATCTGAGGTATCTTCTGCACGATTGTCTGATTGGGACGTGCAGGTATGCCTCCTTGAGATCCAAAGTAACTAGCCAAGCCTCCTTGCCCAGCATGGGCAGAAGTTGTTGTAGTGTTAACATTTTGAATTTTGGAACATCCAGGAAAGTATTTAGGATTGACAGGTCCAGTATTGGTCTCAAAGCGTTGTCTTTTCTGGGTACTAGGAAAAGCCGTGAGTAAAATCCTTGGCCCTGTTCTTCTTGTGGGACTTTTTGAATAGCTCCCATATCCATAACAGTAGCAATCTGTTTTTGTGCCTCTGCCCATTGGTTTTGTGGCAGCTTTGGCATACCTTTTGATCTTGGAAGCGTGTGGAAGTGGAACCTGTACCCTTGAGGAAACTATATTCAACACCCATTGGTTTTGGGTGATCATGTGCCAATTTTTTGAGAAAAGTGCCATCTTTCCCCCTAGGGGTGCTGTCAACTGGTAAGGGCTTGGCATTTGCAGAAGGAAGTCATTGTGACTGTTTCCTATAAGGTTGTGATTTGTCTTCTCCTCCTTTGGGGGCTGAAGCACCCCATTGTTTAGGTCTGTAGGGGCCTTGGGGGCCTTGGGGCTGAGATCTGCCTCTTTGTGGCCTGTCTGACACTGGAAAGGACCAATTTTTTGAAGGCCAGTTTCTGCTAAATCTAGGTGGTTGAACCTGTAAGAAATCTTTCACAGTTTGCATTGACTTTGCTTTATCCTCCATTTTCTTTAACAGCTCTTCTACCTTAACACCAAACACAGTATCATGCTGTAGTGGAGCATCCAATAATTTTACTTTAACATGGTCAGGTAAACTTTGTTCTTTCAACCAAGCATGTCTTCGAATAACTGAACCTGTTACTGCGGCTCTACAAGAAGCCTCTAATGAATCAAAACCACATTGCAGAGTATGCTTTCCCACTTGTTCAACTGCATGCAATAAATCCTGCATTTCTTTACTGTCAAGACTTTCTATATTTGTAACCATTTTCTGCTTTAACAATGACATGAGATACTGTTGATATTTAAGCATGTGAAATTAAGCATGTGAAACTGACAGTTTAAAGCTCTTACAGCTAAAGTGGCAGAAGTGTAAACTTTTTCCCCCATCTGTCCAGAGCTCTGGAATCCCTATCTGAGGGGACAGGATTTTTGGCAGTGGAAGCTTTAACCCATTTAGGACTCTGGGAAATTGTTTCTGGGTCTGCAGCGGGGTTTTTATAAAGAAATTTATGAGAGTCAGGGACCCTGTAGTACCTGTCTAGCTTTACTGGTGCAGGGGGTAAAGAATCTGGAGACAAACTGGATTAAAAAAAACATCTACAATATCAAGTGCAGGGGGATATATCTAGGGGCCTGTGCTGAGGCAATAAAAGGAAATCTCTGAGCCTTTTCTTGGATTCTGAGTAATCCTGGCTCTCCCAATGGAAATGCTCCCTTCATGGTGTGCAGGGTTTCCCCAAAAGAGTAATCCTCAGGCGGTGACGCTGAAGGAATGGACTTTTCAGCATCAGAGTCCTCATTGAGGGAGAGAATAGCCCTGATCAGAAGAAGAATCAGAGGAAATGGAAACCTGATCAGCGGAATCATAAACAGTGTCTTGCCTAGGCCTTTTGTCAGGAGGGAGATGGGAGCCCCTGATTAAAGTAATAAGGTCTTCGGCCATTTTAAGCATCTGTTTCTTTCGCATGTATGACTGTTCTGGAGAATGCTGCACTTGTTTCCTTGTCTTTAATGGTGTTTTTGACTTTGCCTTTGCTGCTGTAGTAGCTTTAATTGTAAGCTGTGAAGGTCTGAAAACACCCTCAGAAGCCGGTGCCTGCTCAGCGGCTCCGGACCCATCTGAGGGTATAGTCTCCATAGGCCCAATATCTTGAGTTTCCAAAGGCCTCGGTGTCTCCACGTGGCTGTCTGTTACGGCCTGTGGCTCTGAGGTAGAGGGTGTCAGGGGCTGCAAAAACACCTCACTGGCCTAGAAGAGGCTTTGTTGTCGGTTTTGGTCCTCAGATGCCTGTCTTTTCTTTGTCTTTGCGTTCTTTTATACATTCCGGTCGTCAGTTGTTCCGACTGCATTATGTAGTTAAATCTTCATCCAAAATAATGTAAAGCAAAATCAAACCGATGTTTAATAGTGCGTTTATTGAATCTTGCACAAAAGCGACAAATAGTAACGTCGTGGTCAGGGCCTAGGCAAGGAATGCAGTAAGAGTGAAAGTCTTATGAGGTATTTGCTTCCCACAAGAAATATAATTATTAAATTTTACTGACATCGGTCTGGAGCAAGAAAAAGTTTCCCCAATAGGGGTATTTAGCTTTACTGAAGACTTCGGTTCTGAAATTCAATTTTGAAAATCTCAGGAGTCGGCCGACCAGCACTTGCGAACTGCTTTTGCTTCGGGCACCGCGTGGCAAGAAAGACTTTTGAAAATGGCGTCAGTTGCAACTTTTATACCCCTGGCGCACTGACGTCAGGGAAGAAGCGACAGCAACTGACGCTGGACCAAGACTTTGGAACTCGGGCCGACTGCGGGTCACCTGCCAGCAGGATAACCCAAGTGTAATGACTGCAACAGTGAAACACGATGAACATCTGGAAAAACTCATCATCTTGTCTGCACTGCCATCATCCAGAGTGGAACATAAAGACAACATCTGGCCAGGAGGCAGAGGTGAGACTTGCTTCTGCCTGGACATGTATATATTGATGTTGAAGGTGTAAGACAGCTTTCTAATCATGACTCACTCCTTCAGTCATCTGAAACCCTTAGAGAGACTTCTCACAAAACCACATTTGAAAAAGGTACACCTCATTATCCACAGAATGAATATGCACCTGTACAATCCATCTTTCACAAACCTTCTTCCCCACTATTCCCTCAGTCTCCCTTCCTTCCACTTTTTTTTAATTCATTCTTGCCTCTCCATGCTAACTACCAAGCCTCCAAGGGGCTGCCTAGATTACCATAAGGGAGTTTTTTGCTCCCACTTGCATCCCGGCAATGAGAATATGTTTAATTTATTACTCCAGCCCCTACCATGGGTGGTGTCAGCATTCACATCACAGAACGTGCCAATGCCTAAGTCAGTTCATGCATTTGTGCTCCCGAAAGTGTTGACTGGTGTTATAATCATCAGCTTTGTCTGATTATGCTCAAATACTCATGACCCCCCCCCCCCCATGCATGAACAGTATCTGCTGTCCGGTAAGGTTGTCTTTGGAGCTGTGGCACAAGCAGGATGAGAACCCCCTCCCTACAAGATGCACATTCTCCATGTCTGCTCTGCCAAGTGGCCAAGCTGCTTGTCAAACTTGTGCCAACTAGGCTGGAGTCAGGGTTTCATCTCCCTACACCACCATGACGGGTTTCCAAATTTTCCACTCTATATTTCTCCCCTATTGTTCATCATTTGCATTTTAATGTCTCCCCTTCTTTACAGTACTGCTCAATGCCTTTACAATCCCACAGACCATTGCTTATGAAAAGTACAGTTTTGTACCTACCATAAATGTAGATGTTCGAGTGTCTTCACTGCTGCAGTCATTACACTTGGGTTATCCTGCCGTCAGGTGGTCCTGCAGTCGGCCAGAGTTCCCAAGTCTTGGTCTGGCGTTGGTTGCTGTCGATTCTTCCCTGACGTCAGTGCGCCAGGGGTATATAAGATGCAGCCAACGCCACTTTCTTCAGTTTTTCTTGCCCCAGATGTCAGGTGCCCCCAAAAAGGTAGGCAATACACATTGCTAACAAAAGATACATAAAAATAGAAAACCAATTCCTTCAGTTACAAGCAAATACACCAAATAGGTTGTATAGGTAGTAAGGTATAGATTAGTCCCAGGTAAGAAAGAGGGGATGGAGGGTGGGTAACCTGGACTGCAGCAGTGAAGACACTCGAACATCTGCATTTATGGTAGGTACAAAACCGTACTATGTTCATCGTGTTTTCACTGCTGCAGTCATTACACTTGGGTAGAATCCCAAAGCTGAGGTTGGGTGGCTGGTGCTAAAAAGCATTCGGAGTGGCTATAAGGCCCTGTAGCACTGCAGTGGCAAAGCCAGCTCTTGATTTTGAGTAAAGAGGCAGGTGGTAGTGTTTGGTAAAGGTATGCACTGAACTCCACGTTGCTGCTTCCAAAATATCCTTGGTAGGTACTCCTCTGAGGTAAGCAGCTGAAGTGGCTGTAGCTCTGGTGGAATGAGACCTGATGTTGCTAGGCACAGTTTTTCCATGTTGTGTGTAGCAGAAACGTATACAGTGTCCTATCCATTTGGAAATGGTCTGTTTTGAAATAGCTTTCCCCTGTGATCCTGCAGCATATGCTACAAACAATTATTCAGTTTTTCTGAAGGTTTTTGTTTTGTCCAAATAATAGAGTAGCTGTCTATGTATGTCCAAAGTATGCAGAAGTCTCCCCTTTATTCTGGGGATTTGGGTAAAATGTTGGCAAATGTATAGTTTGGTTTAGGGCCACACTTGATACCACCTTTGGCATAAAAGTAGGGTTTGTTCTTAAAGACACCCTGTCTTGCTGAAAAATGATGAAAGGTTCCACTGCCATTAGTGCCTGTAACTCTGAAACTCTTTGTGCTGAAGTTATTGCCAAGAGCAGAGCAGTTTTCCATGAGACATATTTTAATTCTGCTGAATTTGCTGGTTCAAAAGGAAGGAAAGTTAATATCTCCAAGACAAAGTTGAGGTCCCAAGTTGGAGCTCTACGGGGCGGTCTTATGTTTTTAGCCCCTCTGAGGTACTGTTTTAGCAAAGGATGCGAGAAAATTGGTGGATCTGTGTTGTAATGAGCAGAGATGGCAGAGGCGTGGATTTTAATGGATGAAAAAGATAGGCCCTTGTCCAGCATTTCAGTCAAATATTGCAGTATCTGAGGAATGTTGGGGACAAGAGGGTCAAGGCCTTGAGCCTGGTTCCAGGTACAGAATCTCTTCCACTTTTCTGAGTAGGATTTCCTGGTGCTAGGCCTCCTGGCCTCCAAAATAACATCCATTACAGCTTTAGTGAGAGGTGTAGTCTGCTTTATTAAGTAATCTGCCATGCAGCCAGGTTCAATGTTTTGAGCTGGCTGTGAAATATCTGATTGTTTTGCTGAGTCAGAAGGTGCGGAACTTGAGGTAAAAATCCATGGTGGGCCCTGAGCTAAGTTCTTTAAGATTGGGTACCAGTGCTGGCGTGGCCAGTCTGGGGCAATCAGGATCATTTTTGTTTTTTCTTGAATGGCTTTTAGGAGTACCTTTGAAAGTAGAGGCAGAGGTGGGAAAGCATATACTTGTAGGTTTTTCCAGCTGAATGAGAGAGCATCCACTTTCCAGGCTTGTGTGTGGTAAGTCCTTGTGCAGAATTTCTGTAGCTGGCAATTCAGTGGGGAGGCAAACAGATCTATGTCCAGGCTCCACCATTTTTGTGCTACCATGCTGAATATTTGTGGATTTAATTTCCACTCGTGTGGGTCCATGATGTTTCTGCTTAAGTAGTCTGCCAGAGTATTTTTCTCTCCTGGCAGGAATTGAGCTTGCAGATGAACTTGAAAGGTTAGAGCTGTATTCCACAAGGTCATGGTTTGCCTGCAGAGGGGGTATGAATGAGTGCCCCCTTGCTTGTTTATGTACCACATAACTGTGGTGTTGTCTGTCTTTAGTAGTAGTTGTCCTGGATGTAAAGGTTCCTTGAAAGCTGTTAGGGCATTTTGTACAGCTAGCATCTCTTTTTGATTAATGTGAAGATGCCTTTGTTCTGCGGTCCACTTGCCCTGAATACATTTTCCTGCCATGTGTGCTCCCCAGGCATAATCCGAAGCATCTGTTGACAGTGTCTGACTGGCTGAGGGCTGAGTGAAAGGTTGTCCCTCGTTTAGGTGACATGCCTGTGCCCACCATCGAAACTCCTGTTGTAGGCAGGGAATAAGTGGTATTACTGTTTCCAGACTCTGACGGTGTTGAGACCAAACATTCTTTAGGTACCATTGTAATTTCCTCATACGCAGTCTGGCATATGGAATTAGTAGTATGCAAGATGCCATGAATCCCAAGGCCTGCAGAATTTTTCTTGCAGGGAGTAGGGTTTTTGTTGCCATCAATTGAAAATATTGAGTCAGTTGTCCTTGCCTGTCTGGCGTGAGATAAGCCATCTGGGCCATTGTATTTAAGCTGGCACCCAGGAATATTTGGTACCTTTTGTACAGCTCTCATTTCCATGAGGGCTGTAATTTGTTTTTGAGCCTCTGCCCATTGATTTGATGGCAGATTTGGCATTCCTTTTAGCCTTGGTAAAGTGTGAAAGTGGAACCTGTAACCTTGAGAAACAATATTCAGAACCCATTTGTCTTGGGTGATCATATGCCAATTGTGAGAAAAAAGTGCTAGTTTCCCCCCCAAGGGGGCTGCCAAGAGGGAACTGCTTGGCAGCTGAAGGGGGAAGTCATTGGGACTGTTTCCTATAAGGTTGTTGCCTGCCTTCCCCTCCTTTTTGGGTTGATGCACCCCATTGCCGAGGTCTGTAAGAGCCTTGGGGCTGACCTCTGCATCTTGGACGTCTGTATCTGCCCCTTTATGGTCTGTCTAACTGGAAAGGGCCAATTTTTTGTAGGCCAATTTCTGCTAAATCGAGGCTGAACCTGTAAGAAATCCTTTACCGTTTGCATAGATTTTGTCTTATCTTCCATTTTCTTTAATACCTCTTCTGCCTTAACTCCAACTAAAACATCCTGCTGCAAAGGTGCATCCAATAATTTTGCTTTAACATGATCAGGTAAACTTTGCTCTTTTAACCAAGCATGCCTTCGAATTACAGACCCTGTAACTGCTGCTCTACAGGAGGCCTCTAATGAATCAAAACCACATTGCAAAGTATGTTTTCCCACTTGTTCTGCTGCATGCAATAAATCCTGCATTTCCTTAAAGTCAGGATGTTCTGAATTTGGAAGCATCTTTTGTTTTAATTGAGACATCAAATATTGCTGACATTTAAGCATGTGGAACTGGCAATTTAAGGCCCTCATTGCTAAAGTTGCAGATGTATACACTTTCTTCCCCCATCTGTCTAATGCTCTAGAATCCCTGTCAGAAGGAACTGGATTTTTAGCTGTAGAGGCCTTTGCTCCTTTAGGACCCTGGGAAATAGTTTTAGGGTCAGCAACAGGGCTTTTATAAAGAAATTTGTGAGAGTCAGGGACTCTGTAGTATCTGTCTGGTTTGACTGGAGCAGGAGGCAAAGAATCAGGATTTAAACTGGATTCAGAGTACACATCATCCACAATGTCTAACACTGGCGGAATACCAAGGGGTCTGTACTGAGGCAATAAAAGGAAATCTCTGGGCCTTTTCTTGGATTCTGAGTAATCCTGGCCCTCCCAATGGAAATGCTCCCTCATGGTATGTAAAGTTTCCCCAAAAGAGTAGTCCTCTGGAGGAGAGGCTGAAGGAATTGATTCTTCAGCATCAGAATCCTCATAGGAGGGTAAAGAGTATTCCTGATCTGAAGAGGAATCCGAAGAAATGGAAACCTGGTCAGATGAGTCATAGTCTGCATCCTGTCTAGGCCTTTTATCAGGAGGGGGATGGGAACCCCTGATCAGAGTAATTAAATCTTCGGCCATCTTGAGCATCTGTTTCTTAGGCATGGAGGCCTGTTCTGGTGAATGCTGTACTTGCTTCTTAGTCTTTAAAGGGGTTTTAGACTTGGCAGAAGTTTTGATGGTAAGTTGTGTAGGTCTGAATACACCCTCTGAAGCCGAGGGCTGCTCAGCAGCTCCGGATCCCTCTGAAGGGTTAGTTTTGGTAGGCCCTAAAGCTGGAGTATCCAGAGGCTCAGCCATCTCCATGTAGGAGTTGGAGGCAGCCTGTGGTTCTAAAGAAGCGGTCGTCAGGGGCTGTGAAAGAGCCTCGCTGAAAACCGGGGAACCGGTGACTGGCCTAGAAGAGGATTCATCGTCAGTTTTGGGCCTCGGATGCCTACCCTTGTTCTTTGCGCTTTTTGTGTCTCCCGGTCGTCGGTTGTTCCAATGGCATGGTATAATTGAATTTTCTGCCGAAATAATGTCGGGCAAAATCAAACAGACATTTAATAGTGCGCTTGTTAAACCTAGCACAAAACCGACTAGTGACGTCATGGTCTGGGCCTAGGTATGGGATACAGTAAGAATGAAAATCTTTATGAGGTATTTGCTTCCCACAAGAAATACAATTATTAACTTTTACTAACATTGGACTGAGGCAAGAAAAAGTTTCCCCAATGGGGGTACTTAGCTTTATAGAAGACTTTGATTCTGAAATTCGAATTGAAAATCTCAGGAGTCGGCTGACCGGCACTTGCGAACTGCTTTTGCTTCGGGCACCGCGCGGCAAGAAAGACTGAAGAAAATGGCGTCGGCTGCATCTTATATACCCCTGGCGCACTGACGTCAGGGAAGAAGCGACAGCAACCGACACCGGACCAAGACTTTGGAACTCTGGCCAACTGCAGGACCGCTTGATGGCAGGATAACCCAAGTGTAATGACTGCAGCAGTGAAAACACGATGAACATCTGCTACTTATTTAAAACTTGTGAGAATTGATTACTTGTGTATATACTATGAAAACTGATGTTAGGGCCAACTGCTTTGGAAAATGGGGTATAATCTGGCAGTTGGTGGACAGGTTAAGGTTCTGAGCTGGAGTTCCTATGGTACAGGGTTTTATTCCCTCAGCCCTCATCTGTCTGCTCTGTGACCTTGAGCAAGTCAGTTAACCAGACACTGCTTGCCCTCAAGGTCGCCCCTGAAAAGGGACTGCATGTCCAGTGGGCTTGCTCGGTTAACAAATCAGTATTATTATTATTATTATTACCTCGCTGCTAATATGTTAGTAAACAGAAAATAACTTGCACATAATGTAGTAGCATTATTGCTTTTTGTGCATACTGTGCAAGTTCAGTTAAGAAATGGCACTTGTTTGTTGACAGCAGTAGAGCACTGATCCTACTGGACCATTTTTAGAGATATAATCACTGCAATACAAAGTAAAGAACAAAGGAAAATCACAAAAAAAGCAAGCGTATTTGTTTACAGAGACAGCATATAAAGATTCACTGAAATGAGAGATTAAGTGCTTAACTTCATACATCGTACACAGTATTTGACGGAAGTTGGATTAGAACGGTGGGAGAGGTTATTGTAAAATGTATGCATGCACACACACACACACACACACACACACACACACACACACATATATATATATATATATATAATACATATATTAGACCGATTACTGATGGGGGGAGAATATCAAGCAAACACCCTTCCACAGACAGGAAGTACTAGTCACTGTACTAGTTAGGGAGGGCAAGCTGTTTTTGTTTGGAATGTAATGTTTGGGCTTCTTGTGCACCCACTGCACTGGCATGGAACTAGACAAAAACTCAGTCTTTCTAAACTTTTTAACTTTATGTTCTGGATGTTCCCTGGGGTTCTTTTTCCATTTCAGGGATTTAAAAGTAGTAGAAAGAGAAAGGGGAGAAGGGGTACAAGTGCTCTCTCTGAAAAGTCTGTTTATTAAATTAACATTTTAGAAGACAAACTTATGGCATATGACATCAGCAAGTGCACTTGTTGGTAAGCTTATCTGAGGACATCAAGAGAAAATGCATTTGACCAGAGCACTTTGCAGGTACACAGTTATTCAGCACCATTCAAGACCTAGGGCTGGAGAAATGGCAACAAATTAATTAAAGCTACCAGACTAGCTGTTTACTTCACTTGCAAAAGAGAACATAGAAAGGTGCATGCCTTTTCGCTCAAAGTTACACCCATACAAGGGCTTCCGACTACTGAAAAAGATCATATTAAACATTTTCGCTCAAGGTTACACCCATACAAGGGCTTCCGACTACTGAAAAAGATCATATTAAACATTTCCTTATAATAAACATCAGATTACACTTCCTATGAGCTCTTTCTTTCTTCCTACAGTAACAAAAATAATACCTCGGTTTAATACACTGTTAATACTTATAGGTTTGTTTCATTACCCTTTTGCCCCTACATCATTATGGCAGCAATCATCAGCTCAGATATTCTGGTCCAATGCAACAATTCTGGTTCAAGCAGCCAAAAAGAGATCCAGAAAGTATAAAAGTACACTGCACCAACAGTAGCTAGGTATAAGTTAAAACTATTAGTGTACAAAATAGCAGCACATTTAAAAGTGCACTGCAAAAGCAACCAGTATAATGGAACTTCAAATCAAGCTCATTCATCCATCCAAGACTCTTTTTTCCCCATTTTTGTGCACAGTATTGGAGTTTCACATCAACAATGGCTATCATCTAGAAACAATTTTTACACCCCTAGGTGACTAGCCTTGCCATGGTTGTTCTTCCATACTACACACACACATACGCATGCATGCTCAATCACACCTATGGCTAATTTAGTATGTCCAACCCAGCTACTGCATGTCTTTGGCATGTGGGAGGAAACCGTAGCATGTGGAGAAAACTCACATGAACACAAGCAGGACATGCAGATTTTGCACAGCTGGCACTCCAGCCAAGAATCAAACTAGAGAAGCTCTTGCTGTGAGGTGACAGCATTACCAGCTGTGCCATTTTGCCATTCGTATCAGCACCTATTAACTGGCAAGTACCTCATGTCAACATAAAACGTGACAATAAATAAATAAATCTAATAAAAAATCTTACCATTTTTATCATGCTTCAAGTCTTTGCCTTGGACATCATCTTTCCCTCGTACCTTCAATACCTTTTCTAGGGCATCTGGTAAAGATTCTCGTTTCACTTTCTCTTTATCATGTTGTGGCATGTGGGTTGCCCTTGGCATATTAGCTTGTGAATTCAGATTCTAAAAAAAAAAAAAAAATGATTGAGTTCCATTCCTTGTCCCCTGCTGGTATAGAGGTTGCATGAAAAACCTTATGATTATAATAGTGGTTATGGAAATACAGACTTCTGAAAAAAAAAAAAAAAAAAAAAAAAACTCTCAAAGAAATATAGTCAACAGCTAGAAAACGTATGCAATGCAAACAATTCAGTTATTAATTACAGAAATGCTCTGCTAACATATGGGTATGTTTCTGTGTTTAACAATAAAGTATGAACCAAGCTGACATCTTCATACTGATTATCTTTCTATGACATTATCACTACTTGCCACATCACAGACCATTAAAAAAAAAAAAAAAAAAAAAAAAAATAGCTGATTGAACACATGCATGAGTACGATTCATGCAGTTCTTCTAGGAGGGCCAAAGACATAACATTATTGGCAATCTTTATCACATAAAAAGGGTAAAAGTATTGAAAACTACAAGAGTAGCTCAATGTACTTAAAACTGTAACAAAGGCCAGTTTTTAAAGAAACCTTTTTAAGATCTTAAGAGGGCTTTCAAAACTGTTGTCAGAATTAGGTTTCTCCACGAGTGTGGGAATAACAGTTTGAGAACCATCCTGAAATCAAAACTGTCCAAGTGAGTGGATTTCAAAATTCCACTCAAACTGGGAGTTTAATATAGAGGGTCCCACAAGGTTCTACCTGGGCCCCTTTTTATTCTTTCTGTACATTTATGACTTACCCTGGGATCTACCTCAGATTAACTGCACCATGAACACATTTGACTGTCCTGACCAAGTCCAGATTTTTAAACTTTTTTTTTTTTTTTTTTTTTTTACAAAAAGTTGTCCATCAATACACAAAAAAAAGGCAGTAGGTGGTAACTATTAGTCATTGAGTGAACACGTTAAGGCTATGGTAACTCATAGTCATTAGGTGAACACGTTAAGGCTATTTGTACTATCTGTGAATGAGCGTTGGTAAACCATGATTCATGCAGGCCACTTGCGCTAACACAGTATGTGTTAATAAGACTAAGCAAATGAAGACATAATGAGATGTAAATAAGAAATATGCTAATGAAGCATTATCTTTGTGATTCATAGTGAAATTTTACCACTTTTCCACACTGTTCTCAGATATATTATAGAAAGAGGAATCTCGCCTAATCTACTTTGCAGTCCACAAAGATGCTGTCATTTGCTGCTAGCCTTGTTATTTCCCACTGCGAGTTGCTTATCTTGGCTAAGCAAAAACTGCATGCACCCAGCAGTGCTCACCAGTCAAGAAGACAGAGATATAAGCAAAGAATAACACAGTACAATACTGATACAGCAGGAGATACGCGATAGGTTTAGAGGGCAGAAACATTTTAAGGGCCTTAGTGAGCATGTATGACCCTTCCTACTAGGTTAATGGAGGAATGTGTGGACTTCCTATCCATGTGGATACTATGGTATGTATAACCCTCACTCTACTTGCCATAGGGATGTTCCAGAGACAGACTGGGGACACACTGGGTATCTCACAGGCTTCTGCCTTAGGTTTCTGCAGTAGCTCTTGGATGTACTCTTGGAACATGAGGATTAGTGCATCTATTTCCCCGTGTCACCTCAGGACCAAGCCAGGACCATAAATGTCTTATGGGGTGGCACATTTTCCTGAGGTTCTAGGTGCAACAGCTTACATACATGTTGCAATTAGGGTCCCAGCTGATATGAGGTATGAATGGTACTGCAATAGGTAGGACTACCACTCCATCAGTTGCCAGGCAGTGTGATACATAGGACTGCATCACCAACATCTCTGCCCAGCATCCTGCTAGTGCACATGGTTCCCACATCTAGCATACTAATTCACTCTACCACCTCTTCTTATATGGTATGATGCCAATGGTCATCTTGTTGGTAAGTGTAAAAATATATTTTTCTTTTTCCTATTTTAAGTAGTTATTTTTGGTAAAATATATTGCTGAATACTAAACCACTTTTCCTTTTTGTCTCCCCCCCTTTTATCTCTCTTTTTTTTGTCTTTCAGGTGACACTGGACATCCACTGTAGTCATGGCTCAAGACACCAGTGAGAAACCCAAGTGCAGCTGCAGAACTGAAGTTCAACACAGCCCTGTCCCAGACCCATATTGTCCGTGGGAAGGCCTTTGTCCTCCTTAAGAGTAGTTTAAGATGCTTGCAAGAATCTGGGGGTGCCCTTCATTAAAACCCAGCAACTCCATGGAGGATGTTTACTGCATGTTGCCTTCCACATAACATGACCATAAGCCGGTCTGGTGATGAAGTGACCCATGCTGTCACTGCAGCTCCCAGTTCCACTCTTACTACGACTGATTGTGACCTGTTGGCAGAAGCAGTAAGGGTCCCCATGAGCACACCTATGCATGGCATATGGCTCTGCAGGTACAGTGGCAACATCCAGTCCACAGCTATGGACCACGACATTCATATTAGTCTTTCCTTTCTTGTAAGGAAAAAAAAACAGAGCATAACAGATGTGTGCAGTGGCATATGTGGGCTATGCTGTGTGGTGCAAGGCCTACTGTAACTGTTAAACTTACATTCCTTCTCATCTTTAAATACTTCATTTTTTTTTCATTTCAAAAAGGTTACTCATTGTTTGCAAAAGTCATGCCTGAGCACCCAACAACTACTGTTCAGTGATGTCGTTAGGCATTACATTTTTAACGGTTTTGCACAATAAATTCCAGAGAAGTGGATCTGCCCAGGTATGCACATACTGAATGTCCTCAAGTGGTTCAATTAGTAAAAAAGTTTTAATTCAGTATTTAATGAGCTTGTACCTTGCATTTTAATGAAAACATTACATATTTTTTATATTATGCAACGTTTTCTCAGTATGAGGTATGTTGTCTGTTGAGATACTGCTCATCAGATTATTTTATTTTGTCATACACAATAATTTATGGCCTTTGAGACAAAAAATATAATTTGTGCGAGGGTGGAGTGGCAGCAGTATTTGTTTACATGGTACAACACTAATTCTAATCTGTAATTTTTTTATTGGTGTTTTCCTGAAAGGTTATGTATTGTCCTAAGCCCCCCCCCCCTTTTAAAGAACTGATTTCCCTTCAAGTTAAATATGGACGTGTTTGTAAAGGTCAAATTGTAACAGAAATGTCAAACTTGAATCACACTAGGGCAATGTCAATGTGTCATACACATCTCCTAAAGATATGCCATTTGATGGTGCATGTGATTTCTGAAGAGGGGCTGTCATAAGAGCTGGATTGTGAATTGGTCCAATGTCATGATCTGCTTAATGCAGGTTTTCTAGCAGATATGCCATAATTCCTAAGGGCTGCCATGAGGATGCGGACTTCCTAATGGCTGAAGTTGTCCTTTCTCTGCCTTGATCCCTTGCTCTGCATTATTACTGCACATGACAATATGCCACAATCAGACAGAAACACAACTATTGGATTCTACTGACCCAATTGGTCTATCCCTGTAAACAAATGTCAAATAAATACATAAATTAGATGTAATCATCAGTCAAACAACACAACAATGAAAGCATGGCTGCCATCCTTATATAAAAAGTTAGAGGACACAAGCCCTATAATTATATATTCATGCAAAATCTCTCTCCGGCAAAGTAAAGGAGTACTAAATTAATGCCTACAGTATCAAAAATACACTAACTGTAAAGCAATCAGTTTAACATATTCATCCATCCCCTAGCCTCTAGCACTGTCTTGTATTGATAACACTGTTATTTTTCATTCTTCAGTGACACCAAGTAAACACACAACATTGTTCAGCCAACAACACATACTTACCACTTTACAGGACACAAATGAAAATGTTTTTCTTTGTGATCACTAATCATTACCACTGCTACCATCATGATTTTTCATTTATAAATGACAGCTTTACATTCTTTACTAAAACCATCGTACTATGCCCATCACGATTAAAGCAAAACATTTCTACACTGTTGGAAACTCCTGGTGTTCTGGCTGAAGTGTGATTCTCAAACAATCTGGAAATATATTGCTTATTGATAAGCATATTTCTTGGCATTTTAAACTTTCAGAGTTCTGCATTGTCAATTTTGCCTGACTGAATTATTTTTTTGCCTGACTGAATGATTTTATATATTTTCTGGCATTGTTTTATGTTTCTCATCGGACCTGAAACTGTTTTTTGCTCTCCGTCCCACCCTATTCCTATAGTGTTGTTACAGTTGGTGGCTTTGCAGTTGCCCGCCCCTACTGTAAATTTGATCTGGGACGCCCCCCCCCCCCCAGTCTGGTGTTCACTCTACTTCATACAGAGAGAACATTTGAGAAGTTCAACCCATTTAGGTTCTTAAACCTTGAATTTTTCTTCTGCTTCTCCTTCCTCTCTCCTTGCACTTTACTTAAAAATAATTGCACTTTATTTTGCTTTTGCCTCTTCTTAAAAGTACTCAATTGTATTTATTCTGCTGCATTTATTACTGCTTGGTAGTAGCCTGATTAAATTGTAATTGTTATTCTAAGCCTTTTGGTTTAAGCACTTGGATTTCAGACCAGTTATTTTACATTAAGGTTTATGGTCTTCACTGTTGTGGCAGGACAGGTAGCTTACATCCTTCTAAGTTGGGAATTGCTGATTGAAGGCTCAGTGTCTGTTATTCTAAAAGTGTATTACTTCTGGTTTAAGCACTTGGGCTTCAGGCCAGTTATTTTACATTAAGAAGGTTTGTGGTCTGCACTCTTGTGGGAGGAAAGGCTAGATTCTACCCTTTTGAGCTGGGAATTTCTTTTTAAAGGATTATTGTGCCTGCTTATTTGAACTGTTTTTCTGAAATTGGTATGCCTTGTTTGCTGTAGCATAGACTAAATTCAGACCTGCTGAATCTAGCTTTGTTTGTCTAACTTGAGCACTAATCCAGGCCATCTTTTTTTGGAGAAGGTTCCCCTGCACCCTAGCAGCAGGAGTGCGCAGTTAGAACTTCTCTTATCGAAGACTGCTGGAATGGGGGTCAATTTTTAGCTTTTTATTGGTTAATTTGTTTAAATCAGTTTGCTCATTTGCTACTGTTATATAACAAAAAATACACTTTATGCCTCGACACTTAGCTAGGGTTAAACTATTCCTGGTACCACAAAGTCTGCTCTTCAAATTTTCCTTTAGAACTATCCAGTTCTTTTTAGTTTTAGCACTCAAATCTGTTTCTTTGAGCTCAGCACTTGTTCAGAATTCATTGTAAGCACTAAATAAGCTACAGATTGCTACAGCACTCAACTTTCCTCACTTGTCTAGAGGAAAATTTTTTTTAGCACTTAATAAATAAGCACCTATCCAGGCATGTCTAAGGGTCAGCTCCCTGTGTTTTCTCCTGTCTACCTGATGAATCTGGGCATTTTGGGGTAATACAGCAATTGCCTCATGTACACAGACAACCCTCTCCTCCTACCACCCAACACTACAACCTGTGAGAGATGCACTTATATAGCCAAACAGGAAGCAAAGCTCTCTTCACCCAAGACAGGACTAGACAGTTAAGAGGAGAAGGTAAACACTTGCATCACACCACACTCATCACATAGTCCCTCAAAGCCTACACCACCAAAACACACACATAGCAACATAAAACACACACCTACATTCGCGTTGGCTCTCAATAAAAATCTGCTCAAGCAACATAGACCTCCAAAGCAGAAATGCAAGCAACCTCCACCCCCCAACACAATCCAAATGACACACAGTCCACAAACTCAGTGTGCAACTCAACCACAGCCCATAAGGCATAATAACGTTCCTAACACTCTAGTCATAGGTGACTCTATAGTCAGGCACACTGATGTTCCGCTCACCGGGCTAAACAAGGAGAAGGTTACTGTCAGCTTCCTGTCGGGTGCCAGGATCCACCACATAACGCACGCACTCAGGTCACTCCACAAGTATAAATATGACTCTGTCATTGTCCATGTTGGTGTGAATGACCCGAGACGTACCTCCCTGGACTACATGAAAAGAGACATGGAGGAACTATCCAATCTTGTAGCCCAGGAAGGTATTACACTAGCCCTGAATAACATCCTGCCATCACCCAAAATGATACCACAGTACAAGGACAAAATGATTGACTTCAACAATTGGCGAAGCTTCTGGTGTCATTCTAAGGGGATCCAGTATCTGTCTGCCTGGGATGACATGATCGACAGGCAACGATGCTTTGCCAGAGATGGCCTGCACCTGTCACCCTTGCGATTCCAGTTACTGGCTAAGGCTCTTGCCACCCCTATAGTGCCTTTTTTAGGCAAGGTTCAAATGACAAATTCACCACCATAACAGGTAAAAGCATGCAAAATCTGACAGTAATGCTACTCAACGCTAGAAGTCTAAATCTCAAAATGCATTCACTTGAGGCACTCCTTTAAAATGGAGTACATCGACATCTGTGCAGTGACAGAGACCTGGTTCAAGGCTCCAGAGAGCACCCCTGCATTACCAGGCTATAATTCATACCACACCTTTCGGCCACCTAATCTGGAACGAAACACTACAGGCAGAGGCGAGTCCATATTCATTAAGGATATCCAAACCTCCAGGCTAGCTGCTCAGCATAATGCATCCGGGATTATCCAAGTGCAACTAATTCTGGGCAAGACCGCAAGCCAAACTGTAACTTGCTACAGATCCCTCACCATGCCCCAGGATTCCCACTCCTCATTTATTAGGTTCATAGGTAAGTACTAGGCTAGCTGCCAGAGGGCATCTATAAGCCTAGCCAGAATGTGTTGGCTTTCGCCGCCCCCTTAGATTAGTACCCTGTGCCTCGGTCCAGCAGAGCCATTAGTTCCCTGTGCCTTTGTCCAGCAGAGCCACTGCTGGGATCCCCGGGGTAAATTTTCTGTTTCCCATCCACTCGTCAAGGTTTCTCTTGAAGAGTGTTAGTGAGGGCTTCTGCCTAATGTAGACTGGAATCCTGTTCCAAAGCATGGGGAGTCTCTGGGACAGGAATCTATCCCCTCCAGCACGTTCTATTTATCGTTGTGGTGAGGTTTAGATCCCTAGAGCGTGTGGCTCTTGGGGGATTTGTTTTTTTTAGGTGGAGCATGTCCATCAATTCTGGGTTGGACATGGCCTTGTATGTCAGGCAGAGATCACCTCTGAGTAAGCGGTATGCAACCGAGTACAGCTGGAGTTTCTTCAGTTGGGCTGCATAGGGCATATGTTTGAGGCCAGTAATCCTCTTGGTGAGGTACTTCTGTGGTCTTCCAGCTGTTGCAGGTGTCTTGTAAGGTACATCCCAAATGGGGCGTTGTACTCTATGATGGGTCTGATGAGTGATGAGTAGAGGGGCACAATAACCTCTTTTGCTCTATATACAAACCTTTTTGTGATTAGGTGGGCCACATAGAAGGATTTTCTAACCACCTTGGCAATATGATTATCAAAGGAGAGATTACTATCTACTTGGATCCCCCTGATCCCTTATTACATTTTTTGTATTTAGGGGACTATCACGTATGTGGTAGTTCGTGGGTATTTTGTTTTTTCCAAAGGGGATGACTATGCACTTTTTGGCATTTAGCTTGAGGCCATGATTTTGACACCAGGTATCTGTCTCAGTGACACCCTTCTGGGGGATGGAGAGTCAATTATGGCCCCCAGTTTGCAATCGTCTGCGAACTTGGTCAGCCATAGTCTCTTTGAAGTATATACCGAACAGGAGGGGTCCCAGGACTGAGCCCTGGGGGACGCCACTTGTAACTGATTTAGAGTCGGACTTAGAGCCTGCAACTCTCACCATGTGGGTTCTATCTGTGAGCCAAATGGCAACCCATGTCATGATATAGGGGTTTATGTTCAGACTGGTGAGCTTGTCTATAATACCAGAATGGGGAATGGTGTTGAAAGCCTTTGCAAGGTTTAGGTAGGCTGTATGGATCTCCTTTCCTCATCTAAAGCCTTGGTAACTGTCTCAAAGAAGTCCACCAGGTTTAGGAGGCATGATCTGCCCTTAAAGCCAAACTGGGTAGGGTCCAATGTTCGAAGGTTCCCAATGTCTCTGTTAATGAATTCCATGATGATGCTCTCCATAGCCTTGCAGACCAGGCTAGTCAACCTTATAGGGCGATAGTTCACGGGGTCTGTTGTGGCTCCACCTTTGTGGAGTGGGATAACTGCTGCTATGCCCCACTCTATGGGTACATAGCCTGTAGAGAGGCTGTGTTTGAACAGTGTGTTTAGGTGAGGGGTTAGTTCATTTTGGAGCTAGTGTGAGACGCAGCCTGGGACACAGTCTGGTCCCATTGAATCTATTTTTGGCTTTGGATAGGGCTGTTTTAACCTGTGCGTCAGTGATTGCTGGGGCACTACATTCTTCTGGTATGGTTATGGGCCATTTAAGGGGTGAGAGGGGGGTGAAGTGTGCACTAAACCTGTCTGCCAGAATGTTGGCAATATCAGTCGGTTCAATGTATTTTGTGCCATTCTGCACTAACTCAGAGCAGATCTGAGAGTTTCCACTTAGGTTCTTGACATAGCTAAAGAACGCTTTGTGGTTATCTTTGGAATCCTTGGCAATTTTTTTTTGAAGCTAGCCTTGGATGTTGGATGATTTTATGAGGGATCATAGCTTCTTGCTGATACTGATCAGGGATGTCTTTCCTTCTTGGGATTTTACTCTTTTCTGCACTAGTTTCCTCCTTCTATTGTATAGCTTGTTTATGACAGGGGTCCACCAGACTAGTTTCCTTTTCTTGGAGGAGTGAGTCTTGGTTTTGCTTAGGACAGCACAATCCATGCATTCTTGCAGGTGCTCATAGAGTGCCTTTGTAAGGGATTCAGTAGCTTGGACAGCGTTATCCTTTAGCATGAGGGCTGTGAAACTTTCCACCTCGGTCTTAAGTAACGTGAAGTTTGCTTTTGAAAAGTTTTTCACAGTGGTTACCTTGATTGGGGGTGGAAGCAGAATGTGGATATCCAGAGTGATTAGTCTATTGTCTGATCTAACCAGTGAGGGTTTGACCTCCGGTGTATAACACCAGTCACCCATGTTGGTGATGAAGAGGTCCAATATGTTGTCACCTCTGGTGGGGGTGTTGACCAGTTGATCCAGGGCGTTCGAGTTTATAAATTCTAGGAGGCGTTGGGCAAGGGAGTTAATATTTGAATAGTTCTCCCAGTTAATGTTTGGGTAATTGAAATCACCCAATATTAGGGTGTTTGGTAGGACCTTCATATTTTCCAGTGTCGCCAGAAGCGCGGAATGGGGGTCATGGGTCATGGTGGGTGATCTGTAGCAAGCTACAATTTGAATTGCAGTTTTGCCTGTTGTTAGTTGCACATGGATGATCTCTGAGGCATTGTGCTGTGCCACTAACCTGGAGGTGTGGGTAGCATTGATGAATATGGATACACCCCCACCTTTTGTGTTTCGGTCTGGGTTCTGTGGCCGAAAATTATGGTATGAGTTATAGCCTGGTAGTGCTGGGGCGCTCTCTGGAGCCTTAAACAAGGTTTCTGTTACTGCACAGAAATCTATGTTCTCCATACTGAAGACTGCCTCGAGTGCATGCATTTTGAGGTTTAGACTTCTGGTGTTGAGTAGCATTACTCTCAGATTTTGGTTACTTCTGCTATTTACGGTGGTGGGTTTATCTTTTGAGCCTTGCCTAAAAAAGGCACTATGGGGGCGGAAAAAGCCTTGGCCAGTATTTGGAAGCCTAAGGGTGACAGGTGCAAGCCATCTCTTGCGAAGCAACATGGCTTATCGACCATGTCATCCCAGGTGAACAGATACTGGATCCCCTTTGAATGACACCAGAAACTTAGCCAATTGTTGAAAGTGATAATTTTTTTTTTAAACTGTGGCATCATTCTTGGTGAGGGCAGGATGCTACTCAGGGTCAGGGCCATACTGGCCTGGGCTACGTAATCAGAGATATCATATATCTTGATACACTGGAAAATATTAGCGTACAACCCAACACCCTAATAATAGGCAATTTCAACTTACCCACCATTAACTGGGAAAACTACTTGTGTACCAACTCTTTTGCTCAATGTTTTCTGGAATTCATACATTCCAATGTCTTGGATCATCTTATCTAAACCCCCACTAGGGACAGCAATATCCTAGACCTGGTCATTTCCAACATGAGCGACCAGTGTTCCACACCAGAGGTCAATTCCTCGTTGGTCAGATCTGACCACAAGCTAATCACCCTAGACATCCACATCCCTCCCCTACCCCCTACTAGGGAAACAACCGTAAAAAGTTTCTGCAAAGCCAACTTCACGATTCTTAAGACAAAAGTGGCAAACTTCACAACACCCATGCAGACAGACAATAGAGCTACGACTGCTGAATCCTACAAAAATGCACTTTTATAAGCACTTATACAAGTGCATGGATCGTGCAATCCCTAACAGAACCAAGATGCTATTCTCCGAAAAAGGAAGCCAATCTGGTGGTCGCCTGCCATAAACAAACTCTACAACATAAGAAAAAGACTGTTGCAAAAAAAGAGTACAATCCCATGATTGGAGGAACTCCCTGGTCAGCCTCAGTAAGAAGCTGAGATCCCTCATAAAATCCTCCAAATGTAGCTACAAAAACAAAATTGCCACCAATTCTAAAGACAACCACAAAGCATTCTACAGCTATGTCAAGAATGTCAATGGCAACACTCATATCTGCACTGAATGTCAATGGCAACACTCACATCTGCTCTGAGTTACAGACTTACAAATGTACAGAACCAACTGATATTGCCAACATCCTGGCAGATAGGTTCAGTGCTAACTTTATCCCCCTCTCAGCCCCTAAAGGGCCCATCTCTATACCGGCGGAAGAATGCAAAGTTCCTGTAATCACGGCTGCACGGTAAAAAAAAAAACCACTCTCCAAAGCCAAGAGCACAGCATCCACGAGACCTGACAACATCCCAGGCTGCGTTCTACATGAAGTACAGAATGAACTGGCACCCCACCTAAGCATCATGTTCAATCATAGCCTCACCTCAGGCTTTGTGCCCACTGAATGGCGCACAGCGATGGTTATCCCACTCCACAAAGGTGGAGCTACCACAGACCCCGGGAACTACCCCATTAGCCTAAAGAGCCTGGTCTGCAAGGCCATGGAATGTATCATCATGGAACTTATAAACAAAGGCATTTTTAATCTCCAAACTCTGTATCCCTCCCAGTTCGGGTTTGTAAAAGGCAGATAATGTCTCCTAAACCTGATCGACTTCTTTGAGGCAGTCACCAAAGCAGTCGACGAGGGTAAGGTGGTTCACACAGCCTATCTAGATCTCGCCAAGGCTTTTGACACCATCCCCCATTCAGGAATTATAGATAAACTCACTAAACTAGGTATAAATCCCTATGTCACATGATGGGTTGCCAACTGGCTCACTGACAGAACCCATACTGTGAAAGTAGCAGACTCCAAATATGACTTCAGACCAGTGACAGGTGGTGTACCACAGGGTTCAGTCCTGGGTCCTCTCCTGTATGATATCTACTTTTCTGAAGTACAGGCTAACACAGAAGGTCTTTGGCTACATCCTACAAAAGGGCCTCACTGAGACAGATGCCTGGTGTCAAAGCCATGGCCTCAAGCTCAATGCCAAAAAGTGCACTGTCATTCCCTTTGGTAAAAACTCTGTACCCATGAGCTACCACATAGTTGGAAGACTACTTAACACCGAAAGTGTGATAAGAGACCTTGGGACACAGGTGGACAGTAGTCTCTCCTTTGATAATCACATCGCCACAGTAGTCAGGAAATCCTTCTAAGTAGCACACCTCATCATAAAATGTTTCTCATCCAGGGAAAGAGAAGTCATTGTTCCCCTCTACTCATCACTCATTAGACCCTCACAAGACATCTATAACAATTGGAAAGGCCACAGAAATACCTCACAAAGAAGATTACCGGCCTCACACAGATGCCCTACACAGTCCTTCTCAAAAAACTCCAGCTTTACTTCATCGCATATCGCCTACTCAGAGGCAATCTCTGCCTAACATACAAAGCCATGTCAAACCCAGAGCTGTTGGACATGCTCCACTTAAAGAAATCCCAATCTCTCCGAGCTACACTCTCCAGGGACCTAAACATTGTCACCACAATAAACAGAAAATGCTGGAGGGATAGATTCCTGTCCCAGAGACTTCCCATACTCTGGAACAAACTGCCTATTTATATCAAACCAAGCTCCTCATTAGCACTCTTCAAGAAAAATCTTTATGATTGGTTGGAAAATAGGAAATTCACCCTGGGGATCACCTCTGTTGCTCTGCTCGACAGGGGCACAGGAAAATGATTTTCTTGGGTGGCAAAAGCCAGGGTACCTTTTTGGCTAGGCTTATATAAGCCCTAGGGCCAATAGCCTAGTAACTACCTATGAACCTATGAAGTGAAATAAATAATTGTATCAATTTTGAAGTGTTTCATATTAATTTACAATATTTCTATTTGTTCTTATTTTATGAAGCCTTTGGTTCCCCAAGTCATTTGCCACCTAACTTGCGTAATTTCAAGTTAATATGCCAGCATTAAACTATTTCACACACATTCAGGTCCACTTAAGGGTTCCGTATGCAAATTAGGCCCTTTATGCCTATCTCTATGAATCTCAGTAGTATGTGAATGTGTATGGCAACTTATCCACGTAATCAGGTCTCAGCTACTAATACGTGACCCTGGGTTCTCATGAATGCACTGCAGAAAGTGGCAAAGTCCGCAGCAGTTCTTAGCAGTCCCCAACACACCACAGAAATGCATGGATAGCTCCAGTTATGCTCAAAGCTGAATATGTTTAGAAAAAACAAAACAGTCACATGTATGTGAGTTTGCACAACTATAACTTATAATCCCTGCTCATCTAACACCATCTGTCACATTTTACCCCCTTCAAAGCAATTAGCATTTAATAAAAGTATATTCTCAAACATGCAAGAATATTTATTTATGCAAAAAGAGCCCCCCCCCCCACACACAAAAAAATAATACTGCTGCTCTACTGCATGAGGCATGTATAAACAAGTATAAATGACATTCATGTGCAATACTACTACTCCAAAAAGGTGGCTAAAGCAATGTATATCAGCAGTAGCAACTGTAAGTAATATAAACAAAAATTACGACTGCTTAATGACTTTTGGCCACAATATAAATATAATGTGAATGTATTCCTTAAAAAAAATAGCAAAGTAACATGTAGGTGACAAAGCATTTACGGTGAAACCAAGCTTGCTAATAATAACAGTACCAGGTCTGATGCCCCTGCTGGTTAACTGAGCTTGGTTAAGGTGATGTTGCACCCCAGAGGGAGTGGTTCTAAACATGTAAATCACAGCTCTGCCCATACTGTTTTCAATCTGGTTCTGGTACTTCTAATGATGGTGGCATCTGCGAAGGCACGAGGCTGCTCTCAGAACTGGACAAATAAGGTTACAAGATTATTGTCTGCCTTTTTAGTAAGGGGCACCTGGATAAGATCCAGGCATGCATAACAGGTAGTGAGTGGAAAAAGATAAGACATCTTGCAGGAGCTGGGTGAGCACATGCCCTCCCTGACAGTGATCACCCTTCTCCAACCAAAAGCGCCTCCAAAGGTATAGGCCCAACTAGCTGGCCGAAAGGGTTGACCAGGCACTGGCAAGAAAGCCAAAATCTCTTTTTTTTGTCATATTATACACAGATTTAAAAATAAACTATAAGAAGGTTGCATAATCAAAGGTATACACTAGAAAAATGTACTGCAAATATCTATAATGTTGTTACAGTGATGCAAAGGAAAGCATAAACATTTGTACACAGAAAGTATAGTTGTGTACATTTACCATAAATGTAGATATTCGAGTGTATTCACTACTGCAGTCCTAACTTATGGGTTATCCGGCTCCCAGTAGCCCTCAGTCGGCCCGAATACCAGAGTCCTTGGTATATGACGTCTGCTGCCGTCGGACGTAAACTGATGTCAGAACGTCAGGTATAAAAGGAGGCGGCCGATGCCATTTACTCAGTTTTTCTTGCCTTAACTGAGGAGCCCTCAAAAGAAGGCCAAACCAGGAAGGAAACATCCTGGAAAAAAAGCCATCCAAAAAATAACATAAGTAGTCTGTGCCTTAGGAAAAAAAAGGTGTCTGCTCAATTGATCTGCCAAGGAGTTTAGTCTCCCTGGAAGATACTGGGCTATGAGATGTATGCCCATGGAAGCTGCTAAGGACCATAGTTTCATGCTATGTCTACACAAAGGGTAAGAGTGAGTCCCTCCCCCCGCTTGTTGATGTACCACATGACTGTGGTGTTGTTTATCCTGATCAGAAGAGTCCCAGAGTAGAGTAGGTCCTTGAAAGCCAGCAAGGCCTGCTGCACTGCCATCAATTATTTTAAGTTTATGTGAAGATGAATCTGTTGGGTGCTCCAAGTCCCTTGTATGCCCCTGCCTTCCAGATGTGCCCCCCCCCATGCATAATCTGAGGCATCTGTGATGAGTCTGGCTGGCAGGTGGTGGGTGGAAAGGCAAACCCTTATTCTGAGAACAGGCTGTTGCCCACCAGAGAAACTCCAGTTGTAGACAGGGAATAAGTGGAAGAATCAAGTCTAAGTCCTGTGTGTGTTGACACCAAAGGTTCTTGAGGTACCACTGAAGTTTTCTCATATGCAGCCTTGCATACGGGATCATTAGGATACATGAAGCCATGAACCCCAGTGCTTGCAGGAATTACCTTCGAGAGCTGGGTCATGCTTGCCAAGTTCTTGAAATAAGCCGACAGATATTGTTGCTTGTCTTGAGGTTGGAATACCATTCTGGGTGGCTGTATTCAGACTCGCTCCCAGGAAAACAATCTCCCTTGTAGGAACCAACTTTTAGACGACTTCTCATTGAGAGTGTAACCCAAAGAAGTGAGAATGTTCTTCACAAAGTCCAAATACTTTTTTTAACTATTCTGGGGAGTTTGCTTGAATGAGACCGTAGTCCAGGTAAGGATAAATTTGAATGTTCCTCTGCCTGCAAAAAGGAATGGCTGGTGGCAGGCACTTTGTGAAAACTCTGGGAGCAGTAGATAAGCCAAAGGGCAGCGCAGACAATTGGAGGCGTTGCTCCCCAGCCCTGAAACGAAGAAACTGCCTGCAACCTTCCCTTATTGGGATGTGCAGATAAGCCTCCTTGAGATCCAAAGTTACCAGCCATGAATCCTTGTCCAGCACTAGTAGTAACTGCTGAAGAGTGAGCATCTTGAATTTGGGAATCACCAGAAAAGTGTTTAGAACAGACAGATCCAGAACAGGGCGCCAGCTGCCCCCTTTTTTGGGTACCAGAAAAAGTCTTGAGTAAAAACTTAGGCCTGCCTGATTTGCAGGAACTGGCTCTATAGCCCCACAGTCAGTAAAGAAGAAATTTGATTTTCTACCTCTGCCCTGAGAGTGCTGGGAATGTCTGGGTAACCTTGTAGAACAGGGAAGGTGTGAAAATAAAACTTGTAACCTTGGTTTACTATGCTGAGTACCCATATGTCGACTGTGATGGTTGACCATACCCCTGGGAACCTGGCTAACCTTCCCCCCCACCAAAGGAAACCCTGGGCCCGCAGAGGTAGGCACAAGAAGGCCGGAGTAATTGAGGATGCTTGCTTTCGGAAGCTGGCTTAGAACTCCCCAATTTAGCAGAAGAAGGATGCCATTGTTTAGTCCTTTGAGGGGCAGAAGCCTGGCCTCTGGAAGATCTGAAACCCCTAGGCCTAGAGTGATCCTGCTTGCCAGGATCAGGGAAAGACCAGTTCTTGGAAGGATAATGCCTACTAAAGCGAGGAGTCTGAACCTGAAGGAAATCTTTTACAGCTTGCCTAGATTTCACCTTATCTTCCAACTTTTCCAGTACCTCCTCAGCCTTGTTACAAAAAAGGTTGTGTTTGTGCAAAGGAACATCCAGCAATTTAGATTTTACAGGTTCAAAAAGAGGCTGCTCCCTAAACCAAGCATGCCTTCTAATAACTGAACCAGTGGCTGCTGCTCTGCAGGAAGCCTCCAAAGTGTCAAAACTACAATGAAGGGAATGCTTATTAACCAGAGTGGCAGAATTTAGTAAATCTTATAATTCTTTGTTCTCTGACATGGAAGGAATATCCCCAAGCTTAGCCTTAATAGCCTCCAAAGTATGCTGCTTATACTTAAGCATGTGAAAAAGACAATTCACAGATCTAATGGCAAGAGTTGCAGAGGTATAAACCTTTTTACCCCACCTGTCCAAGGCCCTAGACTCCTTATCAGAAGGTACAGGAGTTTTTACCAATAGTAGCCTTAACACCCTTGGGATCTTGAGAAATAATCTCAGGATCAGCAGTAGGGTTTCGAAAAAGAAATTGATGAGAATCAGGAACCCTATAATACCAATCAGGTTTTCTGGGAGCAGGAGGAACAGAATTAGGAGTTAAAGAATTTTCCATGAAAACATCATCCACAACTTCCAAAACAGGAGGTATAGCCAGAGGTTTATGCTGTGGCAAATCCAAAAATTCCCGGATCCTCCTCTTAGACTGAGGGAAATCCTGACTTTCCCATTTAAAGTGCTCCCTAAGAGTATTCAAAGTATCCCCAAATGAAAAATCTTCTGGAGGGGAGGCAGAAGTGATAGAATCCTCAGCATTAGAATCCTCAAAGCCAGAAAAAAGTTGAGAATTTCCTTCCTCACCAGCCGAAATACTAGAAACCTCAGAATATTATTCAGAAAAAAACCATCAGGAGACAATTCCCTAGCCCTCTTGGAAGGGGGGGGGGATGAGAGCCCATAATGAAGATCACCAGTCATCTTTACCAACTGGGACTGAGGCACAGGAGAGGAGGCCGACGCCCACGGATTTGCAGCTGAAAGGTTTACTAATAATCCGGAGGGAGTCGGGAGGCCTAGCAACTGCAGAAGTCTGAGCTAAGGTAGTCAGTTTGGCTCTGGTCTCATGTCGAAGAGAAGAGGCATCATAAGCCGGTGCCTGCATAGCTGCTCCGAACCCATCTGAGGCGGCAACAGGCGGAGGGTCTGAAGACAAGATAGCAGCCTGCGGCATGGAGGACTCTGTAAAGGTCTCGGCAGAGGCCTGTGGCTGAAATTCTGAGGACTGTAGGGGCTGTGAAAGCGCCTCACTAGCCACCGACGGGCCGACGACCAATTTCACGGGCGCTTTCTCAACAGCTTTAACACTAGGCCTGTCTCGGCCCTTGTCCTTGCGTTTCCTAGGTATATCTGAAGTCGGGAGACCAGAAGACGCCATACCAACGAACTTAGGCCAGACTCCAAAATACTTATATAAAATCTTAGCTCTACGGCGTATGGTACTTGGGTTGAAGGAAGCACAGAGATCACAGTTAGGGACGTCGTGCTCAAGGCCCAAACAAATTATACAGTAGGAATGAAAATCACGGTGCGGAATCTGTTTTCCACAGGCAGTTATTAACTTTAGCTGACATTTGTTAAAGTAAGAAAAGAGGATCTCCAACAGGGTACTTATCTGATGGCGTCTTCAACTTGGTAGTCGAAATGCAGAGAGATGGTAAATGGCCGACCGGCACTAGTGCGAATTGCATTTGCTTTGGGCTCCGGGGCAAGAAAGACTGAGGAAATGGCGTCGGCTGCCTCCCTTTATACCTGACATTTTGACATCAGTTTACATCCGATGGCAGCCGATGTCATATACCAAGGACTCTGGTATTTGGACCGACTGAGGGCTACCAGGAGCTGGATAACCCATATGTTAGGACTGCAACAGTGAAACACGAAGAACATCTGCATCTGTATAGATTCATGGGTGCTCACTACGCTAATGACCACAAGGTCCTTTTTAGGCCTAGCCATGCATCCCAAATCTCTGACAAGTTCTGCTACCTTTGATAAGTGTAAGCATGGGCCTGGGAGATGAATCATTTACAGGTTACCTGTGTCCATTAGAGACACAAGTGCCATACCAGGGATGAATTTCCGGTTTCCCATCCAATTGTGCAAGCTGCACTTGAATTAGGTTAGGGAGGAACTCTGCTTCACATGGATGGGGAGCCTGTTCCATAGATGGGGTAGGTCTTTGGGATACAAACCTATCTCTTCAGCAGGTCCTATTTATATCACATAAGTCTTTAGAACAGATAATTCTATTACGGTTTGTTTTGTGGATATGCAGGAGGTCCATCAGAGTGGGGTCTGACAATGCCCTGTATGCCAGGCATAGATCTCCCCTCAAAGGCCTGTTAGAGACTGAATAAAGGGCTAGGGCCTTAAGGCGGTCTGCATAGGACATATTACTTATGCCCTGTATTCTTTTAGTGAGGAACCTCTGTGGACATTCCAGTTGTTGGATATGCCTGGTTAGGTACATACCAAATGGGGCACTGTACTCAATGATAGGTCTGATGAATGCCGAACACAGTGGAACAATGACTTCCTTGGACTTAGATGCCATACCTTCATTTACAAGTTGTGCAACATAGAATGATTTCCTCACCACTGTAGACATGTGATGATCAAAGGCTAGATTACTATCCGTGTGTGTCCCTAAGTCACTGACTACTGGGTCAACTCTAAGGGGTGTGTTGTCAACATGACAGTTACTAGAGATAAATCACTTCCCAAAGGATACTATTATGCATTTCTTGGCATTTGGTTTTAGTCCATGGCTCAGACACCAGTTGTTTGTCTGAGTCAGTCCCTCCTGTAGAACATTTGTGTCAGTGTGAGAGTCGGTGATGGCTCCTAATTTGCAATCATCTGTGAATTTAGTCAGCCAGAGACCACTGACATTGGCCTTGACTTCCGAGAAGTAAATGTCAAAAAAGAGCGGTTCAAGGACCGATCCCTGAGGGACTCCACTTGCGGCTTGGCCTCTTTGTAGAGGTGGACTCCCCAATTCTAACTTCCTGAGTCATCTGTGAGCCAGTTGGCTATCCACTGGGCGACATACGGATTTGTAACTAACCTCTTGAGTCTGTCAACCATGCTCGAGTGGGGTATTGTGTCAAATGCCTTGGCTAGGTCAAGGTAGGCAGTGTGAACAATTTTGCCCTCATCCATTGCTTTGGTGACCTTCTCAATGTAGTCCAACAGGATGAATAAACATGCTCTGCCCTTGATGAAACCAAACTGTGTTGGATCCAGTGTCTGGAGGTTTACTGTATCTCTACTATCTCAAAGATAATTCTTTCCATGGGTTTACATAAGACTAGTGAGACTTATGGGTCTGCAGTTTCCAGGGTCTGTAGATGGCTCACCTTTGTGCAGAGGGATGATGGTTTCCTTTCTCCATTCATGAGACATGAAGCCTGTTTGGAAGCTACAGTTAAATAGTAATTCCAGAGGCCCTGACAGGTCATGTTTCATGCTATTTGGAAGGCATCCTGGGATATTGTCTGGGCCCATTGTTGCAGTGTTCTTGGTCTTAGAGAGAAAGTACAGTTGTGTGCACTTACCATAAATGTAGATGTTCAAGTGTATTCACTGTTGCAGGCCTAACCTATGGGTTTATCCAGCTCCTGGTAGCCCTCGATCGGCCAGAATACCAAAGGCAAGTAAATATGACATCGGCTGTTATCGGTTGCAAAGGACGTCCGATACAAAAGGAGGTAGCGGACGTCACTTCCTCAGTCTTTCTTGCCATAAGAGTCAGAAGCCACCAGAAAAACAAGGCTTAAACCAAAAGCAATTGTGGCAAATACCAAATTTAGCCTAAACCTTAGGAAAAGAGAATAGGAGAGGACCAAAAAGGGGGAAGGAGGGAGGGAAACCAGGACTGCAACAGTGAATACACTCGAACATTTACATTTATGGTAAGTGTACACAACTGTACTATGTTCATCGTGTTTCACTGTTGCAGTCCAAACCAATGGGTTGATTACCAAAGCCCAGAGAAAAGGAAGGAGGAGCCAACAGAATCAAGGATTGGAGATAATGCCCTGCATAACAGCTGTGGCAAACCCTGCCCTGGCTCTAGAAAACAAAGGCAAATTATAATGCTTTGTGAAGGTGTGAATAGAAGACCATGTGGCAGCCTCCAAAATGTCTTTAGTAGGGACACCCCTTAAAAAGGCTGCAGAAGTGGAAGCTGCTCTAGTTGAGTGGGTCCGAACCCCTTGAGGAGGAAACTTGCCATGAAAGGAATAACAAAAAGTAATACAATGTGCAATCCATTTAGAAATGATTTGCTTAGAAATAGCCTTGCCCTGGGCTCCAGGAGCAAAACTGACCAATAACTGTGCTGATTTCCAAAGTTCTTTAGTCCTGTCCAGGTAAAACCTGAACTGTCTGTGCACATCAAGAGAATGTAGGATCCCTTCACCTCTATTTCGAAGATTAGGAAGGAAAGTAGGAAGGTGTATGGACTGATTAAGAGTCAGGCTAGAAACCACCTTAGGCATAAATGAGGGATTGGTTCTCAGAGAGACCCTATCTGCATGGAAAATAAGAAAAGGCTCCACAGCCTTCAAAGCTTGCAGCTCCGAAACCCTCCATGCTAAAGTTATAGCCAAGAGGAAGGCAGCCTTCCAAGAGAGAAACTTTAAATCTGCAGTGGCTCATAAGTAGGAGGAGTGAGTTTCTCTAGAACAAAATTAAGATCCCAGGTTGGAGTAGGTACCCTTCTGGGAGGTCTCAAGTTGCAAGCACCTTTGAGAAACATTTTCATCAGGGGATGAGAGAAAATGGGTTGCTCAAAAGAACAATGAGTAGAAATGGCTGAAGCATGGATCTTGATAGAGGAAAAATAAAGACCACCCTGAAGCAAATCAGACAGGTATTTCAGGATCAGAGGAAGGGTAGGCTGAGAAGACGATTCCCCTCTAGCCTGCAACCAGTGAGAGAATCTTTCCCATTTGCCAGCATAGGACTTCCTAGTGCTAGGCCTCCTGGCCTCCCTCAGCACGTCAACCACCTGCTGGGAAAAGGAAGAAGAAAAGGATGGCGTCATACAATGAGCCAGGCTGCCAAATGGAGAGACTGAAGATGAGGATGTAGAATGTTTCTCCCTTCCTGAACCAGAAGATCTTGCTTCAGAGGAAGATGCCAAGGAGGAACTTGGGAGAGACTGCGAAGAAGTGGATACCAATGCTGTCTGGGCTAGTCCGGAGCTATGAGAATAGTCTTGGTCGTTCGTCCCTGATATTCAATAATACTCTGGGAAGAAGAGGAGGGAAGCCAACGTCCAAGGGAAGGACAGAGCATCCACTTTCCAGGCTCTGCTGAGATGTTGTCTGGTGCAAAAAAAGAGGTAGAAGATGGTTGTCTGGGGAGGAGAAAAGATCCACCTGAGGTGTGCCCCAACACTGAATGATGCTGTAAAAGACTGCTCTGTTCAGCTGCCACTCATGAGGATCCAGGGTCTGTCTGCTCAACTGGTCTGAAAAAACATTGAGCCTTCCTGGAAGAAACTGAGCTAGGAGATGCAGGCCCAGGGATGCTGCTATGGACCAGAGATTCATACCCTGCCTGCACAGGGGGTAAGAATGAGTCCCTCCCTGCTTGTTGATGTACCACATGACTGTGGTGTTGTCTGTTCTGACTAGCAGGGTTCCTCGAGAAAGAAGATGCTTGAAAGCTAGTAAGGCCTGCTGAACTGCTATCAATTCCTTTAGATTTATGTGCAGGTGCATCTGTTGGGCATTCCAATGTCCCTGTATGCATCTGTCATCCAGGTGAGCACCCCAGACGTAGTCCGATGCGTCTGTGGTAAGAACTTGAGTGGCAGGGGGTGGGCGAAAATGCATGCCTTTGTTTTGTAGACAGGCTGCTGCCCACCACTGTCTGCAGACATGGAAGCAGAGGAATTATCATATCCAGGCCCTGTGAGTGTTGACACCAAATGTTCTTGCGGTACCCTTGCAATTTCCTCATATGCAGTCTTGCATATGGAATCATGAGAATGCAAGAGGCCATGTATCCCAGAGCTTGCAGGTACTTCCTTGCAGGGAGCTGGGACAGACTTGCCAAGTCCTTGAAGTAAACTGAAAGAGTTGCTTGCTTCTCTTGGGTGAGCTATATTATTTGGGTGGCTGTGTTCAGACTCACTCCCAGGAATGTTATCTCCTTGGATGGCACTATTTTTGATTTTTCCTTGTTGAGAGTGTAACCCAGGGAAGAGAGAAGAGTCTTTACAAATTCTAGATCCTTTAACAGCTGTTCCTGAGAATTTGCTTGAATTAGACAGTCGTCCAAGTATGAATAAATCTGAATTTTCTTCTGCCTGCAAAAAGCAATGACCGGAGCCAGGCACTTTGTGAAAACTCTGGGAGCAGTAGATAAGCCAAAGGGTAGCGCAGAAAATTGATAATGTTGCTTGCCCACCCTGAAATGAAGATACTGCCTGCAACTTTCCCTGATAGTGATGTGGAGATAAGCTTTTGGAATTACCAAGAGTTCAGGATGGATAGATCTAGGATAGGACACCAGGTGCCTTCTTTGTTTGGAAGTAGGAAAAGTCTGGAATAGAAACCCTGGCCTACTTGCTGAGCAGGAACTGATTCTATTGCCCCCAGATGCAACAGAGATGAAATTTATTTTTTTACTGCCGCCCTTTGGTTTGGAGGAGCATCCAGGAATCCTTTGGGTACTGGAAAGGTGTGAAAAGAAAACTGGTGTCTTAGGGATACAGTTCTGAGTACCCATTTGTCATCCGTGATGGTGGCCCAGATATTTGCAAAAAAGTCCAATCTTCCCCCTAAAAGTCTCCGGGCAGGCAAGAACAGGCAGAAGTTTGATAGAGTCATTGAGAATGTTTGGATTGAGATGCAGGCTTAGAACTTCTCACCTTGGAAGTGGAAGCCTGCCAAAACTTAGACCTTTGAGGGGTAGCCACCTGCCCCCTAGAAAATTTGTAACCTCTAGTCCTAGAATGGTTCTGTCTGCTGGTATCAGGAAACGTCCAACTCTTAGAAGGGTAATTCCTGCTAAAGCGAGGAGGTTGAACTTGCAGAAAGTCCTTAACTGTTTGCATAGACATGGCCTTACCCTCCATCTTCTTGAGCACTTCCTCTGCTTTGCTGCCAAAAAGACTGTCCTTATGCAAAGGTACATCCAAAAGCTTAGCCTTGACAGGCTCTGGAAGGGATTGTTCCCTGAGCCAAGCGTGCCTTCTAATAACAGATCCAGTAGCTGTAGCCCTGCAGGAGGCTTCTAGAATGTCAAAACCACAATGTAATGTTTATTGACAAGACTGGCAGAATTCAGCTAATCCTGCATATCCTTACTCTCTCTGCCAACAGAGGCACACTTGCTATCCTGGACTTAATATCTTCCAAGGTGTGCTGCTGGTACTTCAGCATATGAAAAAGACAACTAGTAGACCTAACAGCAAGAGTGGCAGAGGTATAAACCTTTTTACCCTGCCTATCTAGGTTACTAGGTTCCCCGTTAGAAGGAACAGGATTTTTGGTAACAGTGGCCTCAACGCCTTTAGGGTCTTGAGAAATAACCTCTGGATCAGCCAACGGATTCCTGAAAAGAAACAAATGAGAATGAGGTACTCTATAGTACCTGTCAGGTTTCCTGGGAGCAGAAGGAACCGAATTTGGAGTCAAGGAATTTTCCAAAAAACATCATCAACCACTTACAACACTGGGGGAATAGCCAGACGCTTATGCTAAGGCAAATCCAAAAACTCCATAATCCTTTTCTTAGATTGGGGATAATCCAGACTTTCCCATTTAAAATGCTCAGAGAGTATTCAAAGTATCACCAAAAGAGAAATCCTCTGGAGAAACAGAAGGAATGGACCTCAAAAGGAGAAAAAACCTGAGAACTTCCTCTTCATCAGCAGAAATGCTAGAAGTATCAGAACCAGAAAAAGACAAAGCCTCAGGAGAAACATCCCTACTCCTTTTAGAAGGAGGAGGCGGCTGTGAAGCCCTAATAAGAGTCAAAAGGTCATTAGCCATCTTAACCATTTGGGATTGAGGGACCGAGAATAAACTGGAGCCTGCTTTTTCACAGGCTAATGACTGGAAGATTTACCTGCAAGTCTGAAGGACTCGGGAGGCCTGGCAAACACCGAAGTTGCAGCAAAGGTCGTCAGTATGAGCTTGCTGTCTGAACAAAGAACGGAAGCCTCGGACACTGGAGTCAGCTTAGCGGCTACGGATCCAGCTGAAGAAGCGAAAGGCAAAAGGTCCAAAGGCAAAAAGGAAGCTGGAGGCCTGGGGGACTCTGAAATGGTCTCAACCGAGACCTGTGGTTGAAAATCTGCGGGCTGCAAAGGCACCTCACTGGCTACCGCTTGACAATGACCAACTTAATATCATCCAAGGACTTGACCCTCTGAAGCCTGTCACGGTCCTTATCCTTACGCTTCTTGGGGATATCTGAAGCCTGAAGACCAGCGGATGACATACTGACAAACTTAGGCCAAACTCCAAAATGTTTGGCTAAAAGCTTAGCATGACGACGAATAGTACGCGGATTAAAGGAAGCACAGAGATCACAATTAGGAACTTCGTGGTCAAGGCCTAAACAAATAATACAATAGGAATGAAAATATCTATGAGGAAATTGCTTTCCACAGGTAAGACAATTATTAACTTTTTCTGACATTCGTTAAGGCAAGAAAAGAGGATCCCCAATGGGGTACTTAGCTGTAGCTGACTTCAACTTTGTAGTCGGAAACCAAAAAAAAAGGTAAACTGCCGACCAGCACTTGTGCAAGACATGCTTCTGCTTCAGGCTCTGCGGCAAGGAAGACTGAGGAAGTGACGTCGGCTGCCTCCTTATGTATCGGACGTCCAGACGTCCTTTACAATAGACGACAGCCGATGCCATATTTACTTACCTTTGGTATTTTCGCTGATCGAGGGCTAACAGGAGCCGGATAACCCATTGGTTAGGACTGCAACAGTGAAAAATGATGAACATCATTAAGGACCTGTTCCCTAGTGACTGTAGGGGGAGTTATATTTGATGATAATTCCAGAGGGAAGGTTGAGGGGGGGGGGGAATAAAGTTGGAGCTGAATTTATCAGCTAGGGAGGTTTGCTATATCTTCTGGCTTAGTATAGGTGGCTCCATTTACAATGAGCATTGCCTGTGAGGTTGCGGACATAGCTAAAGAATGCTTTGTGGTTGTCCTTGGCCTGGGAGGCCAAACTTATCAAATTTGGCTTTTGTAGACTTTGTCCTCGGAGTTGTTTGTTTAGTTTGATGAGAGTGCTTTTATCCTGCTGGGAACTGCACCTCCTAATTTTTGTGATGATTTTCTTCCTCCTGTTAAACAGACAACTAATTTTGTGATTCCACCAGGGTGGCTTGTTTTTTGAGTTACTTCTGTACTTATCCTGGTGGGTACAGCTGCCTCTGTGCAGCAATAATTACCCCTAACAAGTCTCGAACCCGGGCCCCTATCAACTACACCATAGTGCATTAGCAACTCAGCTCTACACAACACACAAAATGTTTATGTGACACATACATACATACAAATATTTCAAACATGGGCATGAAATGCCCTTCTATCTTGTCAATATATCAAAACACTTGTTCCCATAATAAGTGCATCCAGGCTGTTCTTAAAAATACCTAAATTAGTACTTGCTTTAATGTAATTTGGTAATCTGTTCCATGCATCAGCTACTCTGTCAGAGAACCAATTAGTACACTTCTCATTCCTACAGAATCTTTTACATACAGTGGATATAAAAAGTGTATACACCTCTGTTAAAATGCCAGGTTTTTGTTATATAAAAAAATGAGACCACAGTAAATAATTTAAAAACATTTCCCACCTTTAATGTGACCTATACCCTGTCCAACTCAATTGAAAAACAAACAAATCTGTTAGATGAAAAATATAAAAAATAAAAAAATGTACAATAAGCTGGTTGCATAAGTGTGCACACCCTTAACTAATACTTTGTTGAAGCACCTTTTGATTTTAATTACAGCATTTGGTCTTCTTGGGTACACACCTGCCATCAATTAAAGAGAATTTGATTAACCCCAAATAATGTTCACCTGTCCTAGTAGGATTTTCCTGACATTTACTCAGTTGCCTGCTACAGCAAAAGCCATGGTTCGCAGAGAGCATACAAAGCATCAAAGGGATCTCAGTGTTAAAGGTATCAGTCAGGAAAAGGGTACAAAAAAATTTCTACAGCATTGGATATACCATGGAACACAGTGAAGACAGTCATCAAAAAGGGCAGAAAATATGGGGCAACAGTGACATTGCAAAGAACTGGACGCCCCTCCAAAATTTATGAAAATCAAGACGAAAACTGGTCAGGGAAGCTGCCAAGAGACCCACAGCAAAACTGAAGGAGCTGCAGGAATTTCTGGCAAGTACTGGTTGTGTACTACATGTGATAATCTCCCATATTCTCCATATGTCTGGACTATGGGGTAGGGTTGCAAGACTGAAGCCTTTTCTTACACAGAAAAACATCCAGGCCTGGCTAAAATTTGCAAAACAATACATCAAGTCTCTCAAAAGCATGTGGGAAAATGTGTTATGGTCTGATGAGACAAAGGTTGAACTTTCTGTCCACAATTCCAAAAGGTATGTTTGGCACAAAAACAACACTTCGCATCACCAAAATAACACCATCCCCACAGCGAAGCATGGTGGTGGCAGTATCATGCTTTGGGGTTGCTTTTCTTCAGCTGGAACTGGGGCTTTAGTCAAGGTGGATGGAATTACGAACAGTTCCAAATACCTGCAACCTTTGGCCCAAAACCTTCAGGCGTCTGCAAGAAAGATGAAGAGGAAATTCACCTTTCAACATGACAATGACCCCAAGCACACATCCAAATCAACAAAAGAATGGCTTCACCAGAAGCACTTTTGCAAGGAAGAGTGGGCAAATATTGCCAAGTCAAGATGTGCCATGCTGATAGACACCTGACCAGGAAGACTGAATGCTGTAATTAAATCAAAAGGTGCTTCAACAAAAGTATTAGTGTAAGGGTGTGCACACTTATGCTACCAGCTTATTCTACATTTTTTATTTTTTTATATTTTTTCCCCTAACAGATTTATTTTTCAATTGAATTGTACAGGTTATAGGTCACATTAAAGGTGGGAAAAGTTTTGAAATGATTTATTGTGGTCTCATTTTTTATATCACAAAAACTTGGCATTTTAACAGGGGTGTGTACACTTTTCATATCCACTGTAGGCTGTCTGATGATTCTCTGGTACTTTTTGATAACCCAAAACATTCTTAGAGGTAGCTGCCTCTAAGTGCCCTATACACCTGAATAAGATCTCCTCTTAGATATCTGTAAGAGACACTGTACAAGTGTAGATATTTTAGTCTTTCATAATAACTTAAATTTTCACATCATGGATGCCCTTGCTATATTCCCACTGTACTCTTTCCAGTTTACTCATGCTGATTTTCCTACAGGGTTTCCATATTGTTATTCCATACTCACATTTTGGTCTAATGTAACAAACAAACAATGACTTCATCAATTTTGATTTTCTAGACTTTATAAATCTTTTTATACAACTTATAGTTCTATAACTATCACATACCAACCGGTGGATATGATTAGAAAAAACTCATAGCTAGATATACCCATATACCCAGGTATTTAAATGAGCCTACAGTTTCAATCACTGTGTGCTGTATTAAATATTCACTTTTCAATTATGTCTCCCAAATCTCATAAGCTTAGTTTTTGACATATTTATCAGCATATTATTCTCATGTCCCAAATGGTCAATTTAGTCAAGTTATTTTGCAGATATGCCTTATCTATAACACATGTAATCAGTTTACCCAATTTCAGGTCATCTGCATAGACTGTAGAACACCTCAGATGAAAAAGATAGGTCTGAAATACACAATCTAAACAAGTGTGGGTCTAGGACAGAGACCTGTGGGGACACCCTGATCGTAACCAAGGATTTCACCTGTCCAGTTGCTGTACGACACTTGCCATGTCCTATTTGCTAGGCAAGCATCTATCCATTTTATCAAGAGTACATCAATACTTAGTTGTACTAATTTATTGATCAGTGTTTTGTGAATGACCCAGTCAAATGCTGAAGTTAAATCTATATAAATAAATTACATCACAGAACAAATTTTCAATCATAGCTATAGTGTTATAGATCACGTTAAGGTGATAATAGATCCATTTTTAACATCTGCATGCTGATACATGGTTTCAAGTCCTAACCTATCCAATTCTGACAATAACTTACCCAATATTACCTTCTCCATTACTTTTCCATAACATGAAAGTAGACTTAAAGATCTGTATGACTCTGGGTTTGTCCTAATCCCCTTTCAATTAAAGACAGGTTTAATATGCACATATTCAACCTTTTGGAATCTCCCCATATTTATATAACCTAGTGAATAACAGATATAATGGTACTGTAAGTTCTTGCTGAAGTGTTCTCAGGTCATTGTTCTAATTCCATCTCCACCCTGTGTTTTGTTTGGCTCCAATTTGCGCAGTTCTTTTTCAGTATAATGTAATTTTATTCCAGTATCTGGGGTTACCTGTTACCTGGATGTTACTAGAACAATTTATCACCCCTTTTGTGGAGCCAAATGGCATAAAATGTTGTAAATATTTCTATAATCTGTTGTGTCTGAGAATAAATTTTAGAATCTGCACAGTGCATCAATTTGTATCTTTAGTCCTTCCACATCTTATGTATCAATAAAAAGGTTTCCTATTATGCTCAATATCTTTATATAAACTTTTTTTCAAAATTTTCTTGATCGTGTCTCACACTATGCTTAATCTGTTTCTCCAGCTCATTTATTTCAGTTTTCATAGTAGTAGTTTGACCTCTCTTCCATTTCTTGTATTTTTGTCTCTTAACTTAATCAGATATCTTGTTCTGTTCTTTATTTGTTTATGTTGCACTCAAACAATTTATTTTTCAAAACTTTCCATGTTCTGTCTGCAGTTTTTCCACTGAACACCTCACTAATGTTTTGCTTCCATATAATCTGTAATTAATCTTCTGTGCATTGGTTTAGATTTCGTTTTTTGCAGAATTGATCACTGCACATTAACGGTGATAAGTAAGAGTAATTTCTTTACAAACACAAACAATGTCTAGTATGTTCTGTCCCCTGGTAGTTTTTTTTTTTTTTTTACACAATCTGAAGCAATTGTTCTTGATTATAAGTTGTGAACAATTTCCTTACAAACGCTTTTGAATCAATATCATTCCAGTCTGTTTCTGGTTAATATAAGTCCCCAGCTAATATTATTCTTCCCTCCTGTGTTTCATGTAAGAAATGTATGAGTTCCCCTACGTCATTTGCACTTGCCTTTGGTGGTCTATATACTCCAACAATTGTTATATGTACCAAAGGTTGTCTTTATTGTCACAGATACACAGTTTATAGTACTGGTGTTATCATTGAACATGTAATAATCACAAGTCTCATAACTATCTTTTATCCCTATCATAATACTACCACCTGATTTTTTTGTTAAAATGTCTGTTACAGTAAAAACATTTATACCTTGGCAGAACTGTTTTCCGGTCATTGTTCCTTAAGGTTTACCTTTACATCGTCGATCCCATTATGGGCGAAACGACTTCTGCGAATACCGAAGTGCGAATGTCTCCAACGTCGAATTCCTAATAAGTGAATGACAAAACCTCGCCCCTTTTTGACCCATGGTAGCACTGGTGTGGAGGTGGGGCACGGCCGGAAATGTCGAAATTCGACATTTTCGACATTTAAATTTTTTCGCGGTTTTGGTTCGCTTAAATGAGACAATTAAGTGGCCGGTCAACGAAGTGTGATCGACGATATAAAGGTAGACCATTCTTTAACTATGTTTCACAAACAATAACATCAATCTTGTGGGAATGTAGCAAATTTTCCAATAAAAAAACTTTACTAATGCTCCTAGCATCAACAACCATCAGAGATGCATCAAATGTTGATGTCTGTGAACTGTTAAATTTTCAACCTGGCAAAAATCCTGCCTAGTGTTTGTCAAACACTGTAAAATATCTGCTGCAAAAATTCTCTTCTCTGATCTCGACAAATGCACGCCCATCCTGTCTGAACATGTGTGCTCAAAGCTACAGTAGGCTTGGATGCTCTACACTTTTTCATTTTTTAAAACGGGCCCTTTTTTCCATGTAGTATTTACCCAAAAAATCTTTTCATTTACACTGACCTGACTATCCTTTCTATAGGTGATTTGTGAAAAATACATCCTAACACCAGTACAAGCTATACTATCTAAGAGCTGTCAGTTCCCTACTAACAGTCAGAGAATCCTTGCAGGTGACATCATTTGTACCAACATGAATAAAAACAGGTCCGTACTTCCTTACATTAAAGCATTCCAAGGCTGGTCTCAGATCTTCCATTTTTGCTCCTGGCAATCTTCTCTGCAAATATAAGCATCAGTTCCTCTAATAATTGAATCTCCAATTACAATAATATCTTTGCTGACCAGCTCTGAAGAATCTTCAGCTTCCAGTACAGTAATATCTGCTCTATTAATTGTTACGAAGGATAGATCATCATCATTAGTCTTATTAATCCCTCTGTTTTCAGTGTGTATTAAATTCTCATCCAGCTGGTATTGTAAAGCCATAGCTTGAGCCATGTAGCCAACATCCGTCTTTCTCTTCTTTTTTATTACAGTAATGTTCCTCAATCCTTCCACGTTCAGTTTTGATTTCTTCCTTTTCACCTGCCCTTGCCACTTTTTTTTACCTTGTCTTTTGGAAAAATTATGCCTTTTTCTGTAGACTGAAGGCTTTCTGATAGAAAAAAATATTATCATTCCCTGTAACCTGTGTGTTACTACATAAAGCAGTGTCCTTCTTAGTACTTATTCTGTCTACAGACATTAATCAGTCTCTTTTTCTTATTTATTGTGAACTTTTCTTTCTTTTTTGCTTCCTTCTAAACGAACCAGATCCTCAGATTGCTGAATACTTGCATCCAGAATTCCAAAGTTGTCAGGGGCGTCTTCTTGTTTCAAAGGGATTGAATGATCTTTGCAGACAATAGGTGCATCATTTCCTAAACGTGTTCTATTTGTTCTTTGCCTAACATTATTTATCTCATCAGTCCAATCACTAATATGTGAAACAGTTCTCCAAGCCATGCCAATTGAACAAGTGCAATCATCATGAAGTCTAAATTTAATTTTAACAATGGTAAGCAAATCATCCAGCTTTTGACACGAGGAACACAGATCACCAGTGTTATCAGCTGTTACCTTTAAATATGCATAGCATTTATTACATTGTACAATATATTTGTGCATTAGCAAATAATTAATTGCATACTCATTTAAGGAATCCATATTCAGCTTCAAATGAATAAAATATTGTAAAAGAAAAGAATAATCAAAATCAGTAAACACAGAATTTAAAGAGAACTTAAATCAACTTCTATGACAAAAAAAACAAACAAAAAACCACAAGCAATATACAACTAAATACGAAAGCAAGTACAGTGAAGTTGTTCTGACTGTACAAGTTCTGCAAGCCAGACAAAAGCTGTAATTCCTTTACGTCGTGCATGAAGGTGCGCAGCAGCTTCTGCTCACTATCGCTCACAGTCACACTTCATTTTAACAGTAAAAATCAATAAATCACAAACCAACATAGGACTGTAGATATGCTCAGGTGATGACATAATTGTATAAATACAAACATAATATGTGCATGAGTAAAATAATATATCTAAATCTGCAGATATGTCTGTAAATTACAGATATATATATATATATATGCATGAGTATGCATACAACTATTTTTCATGTACATATTCATGTATATAAATGTATGTATTTATACACAACAAAAATTTGCATTGCCACATAATTTCATGTATTACTGCTTTACTTGGCAGTAGTTAAAGTGCAGACAGTTTTTGTAAAGAAAATATTTTGTTTGTGAAGGCCAGAAAACTATTACTTTATTAATATAGTAGGTCAGGCTCCACATCCTAGTCAGAGTGGAGGTTGGAGGCTGCAGTGTCCAGCACATACTATGTGCATGTTTGCGGGTCTACTACTAAATTCTGAAGTTTCAAAATTTTGAATTTCTTATGGTCAAGACCATAAAATAGAAGTTTTGAAACCTGGAAATGTAGATTAACCCCCCCCGCTAAATAAATATACCAACTCCGAGATTGCACTACAGCGAGTAAAACAGTAAATATGCTGTTCTGCTCTGTATGGCGACCCCATTTAAATGATTATGCCTGACATAGTAGTAGTAGGAGTTATGTTAAAGAAAAAACGGGAAATACAGGTAAACAACAACAGTCTTGTATGTCTTCTCTTTCTAACTAATGAAGAGAGCAATTATAATAGCAGTCAGAAGAGGAAGAGTAGGAGAAAAGACTAGACTGGTTGAAGCTGCTGGCAAACATGAATAAAGGAGTAAATAGTATCTGTTTAACTGACGTCAATAATATACATAAAGAATTGATAAAGGATGGGAACTGAACACTGCAGTACATTCAGCACATTACAGCAACCAAATGTAAAAGATATGCCAGTATATATGTCAATAGTCTAACTGGTTTTATAAGATGCAAGTACTTATGAAGGTTGGCTTCAGTACAATATTGCAAGCAAATGCATATCAGGCACAAGAATGACCATTTTTGTTGGTGTAGTAACTGCAAAATGTAAACTCCACCAAAACCTGATAGCAATACACTATTTCTATCCCAAATATGGATAAGCGTTGCTTATACCATTCTTCCCAAATATGCATAAGCATTTCTTTTATCACTCTTCCCATGTATGCATAAGCACTTCCCATACATTTTGTTTTACTTCAATACAAATTTATAAAAATAAAATTGTTTTAAAGTAAGAAAATGAATGCTGTGTAACTGTGTGAATTTATTGTTTGTATTTTTTTCTTGTCTCTCCAATACCCCCTTTTCCTCCATTTTTCTTATTTTAATTATGCATTTCTTTCTTCTCCCAGGTTAGGGAGTGTTCAGCTTCTGCTCATCCAGGAACATCCTTGTAGAATTGGGGAGGTGGCACCAATCCTGCAGGTAGCCTGGTGAGTCTCACTGAATGGGGACTTGGTTGAGGATGTGTTGGAAGAGGTCAAGGGCAGCGTACTTCAACCAACTGAAGCCTTGCTTCAGGGGTTAAAAACTTGTGGCCCTAGCTGGTGCTGGCCACCGTGCCACCACATGCTCCTGCCCCCCTCAACATTGGGGTCCCTCCACTGCAACACCTTCTAACAGAGGAAATAATTGAGGATCTGTGGAGTGGATAAACTGGCTGGCATCACTCATCATTCCCTTATCCTTTCTCTTACACCCTCTTACCTACTTCCCACCCACACTACCCTCTCATATAAAAAGAAAATCTGGAAAAATTGTAGGGGTCTGTCCACTGCCAAAAACAAAGTGCCCCTCCCCTCCCACCTCCTTCAGCACAACCCTCTTGATGTTTTCCTTCTGAGTCGCCCTCTTTGTTGTCTCTCCCCTTTTTCAATCATTCATATCTCCCCCTTTCCATTCTTTAAAGCAAACATCTGGATGTCCACATAAGAATACACCTATATAAAACATTTTAACCCCCTTTATTTTTTTTTTAAATATTAATAATAAAAGTCGCAGTCCACAACTTTCCCCAAGTCTTTTAAGTGTGACTGTGCATAGCTCCATCTCTCTGCAATATTCAAATACATCCGAAATCACGCTAAGCCAAAGCTTTCACGTAGTACTTTGTATGAATTTAACATTTAGCTTTAGGTTCTTTACACTTTTCCGATAAGTACGCAGATTTTTTTTTCCAAAATGCTTTTGGTATTCCTTATTCATCGTAAATAACCTGTAGTTAGCTTATTTGCATATATGTGTAGCAGTGCTCATTTTGGATAACCGCTACGTAGCTAAGAAATCCTGAACTATAAATACCACCCAATGATGCTATATGGCACCTCTAGAAAACTAAACACACTCGACTACAGCATTACAGAACTTCTGAGCACCCCTATTGTTATCAATACACAGAGATACTGAGGTCTAACCTTACACCAAAACCACCAACACAGAAGCTCTTGTCAACAAGATATTAACTAACAGATCCAGCTTTTTTATTTATTTTTTTTTGAAAAACATTTTTTTACTTTAATAACAAGGAACAAGCACATTAAAACAAAACCACAAATAACTACTTACATACATCCACAGCTGTGTAATAAATCAATACAATACAAATTAACAGTGAATATTTTTCAAGCAAATCTGTAAGTTTTAGCCACAACTTAAAGGAATGAATAATATTAGAAGTTCTCATCCTAATTGTATGTAACTCACTAATATATACAATTTTTACCATACTACGAAATTCAGTATAAAGAGTTTTACTATTCCAATTCTTGTTTATTATTGTCTTAGCTGTTGCTAGTATAGACCAAAGAGGCACTTGAATCCTTAGAATTATTTCAGGATCACTGCATTAAATAAAATCAATGAGTTGGAAATATTACATCTATCAGACCACAATGCTTGAATAATGTTATTAATTTCTTTCCAAAAAGGGAAGATGACCTCACATTCATATACCATATGTAGCCAATCAGCTGTTACCTCAGAATCACATTTCCAGCACTTGATTCTACTTAATTTATACATAATTGTAACCCTATTCGGTGTAACAAACACTCTGTGTAAGAATTTCCAGGTGAAAATGTTTAAGTATAAAGAGGATGCAGTTTTTTTTCTATTGACTTTAACACTATATTATTTATCTTCACTGGTAAAATTTCCATTATTAATTTTTGTGGAATAATTCAAAAAAGTACTGTTTAAGTGAAGTATTGTTTAAATGTAAGAAGTCTAATCTAAGAATTCTATAAATCTGTGATAAGTAAGACTTATTTTCCTTTGCTTTATTAATATTAAGAATTCCAATATTTGGGGGAAGATGTCTTATCCATGTTAAACATCTTATTTTTCTTTGAGTTTACAAAATCCCTACATACTGGTAGAATCATGACTGTAGCTATACATTAATTTGTCAACATAATGTATTTCAGTTCCATTTAAAAACTGATGCCAATAAATTAAGTTATTTTGTTCTATTACATCTATCATTCCATTGAAATTGCAGGTTTCTAAGCATTCATTTATATATGCTATTGAAACAATTGAAAAGATTAGGTCTTTAATACAATAATCAGAGCATATGAATTTCCGGAAAGAAGAAATATTACTTTTATAAGGAATTTGATTAGAAGAAATGTTTCCATTTAAACAATAATCTTTTAATAACCAGACAAAACTGTTAGGAACCATTTACTTATGACAGTTAGTAATATGTTTGTTATTTTTAGATAATAATACCCAATGTATTATTTCCCATTTTGATTTATATGATGAAAATATCTACAATGCTATAATTTTTACAATAGCTGAAGTAGCATACAACCGAATATCAGGGAATCCTATTCCACTTTTATCCCAACCTTTTGTGTGCCAATTAAAAAACTGTTTATTTGGATGGTAAAGAAACAGAAGTAGGATGTATTAATCTTTTTTTTCATTTTTTTTTTTGGTGGAAACAATGTTAATAATTGCATTACAAATAATATTTTATTGAGAACTACCATCTTAATTAACATTAAATGTTTCTCCATAGTAAAGAAAAAAATTATTCCAGCTTGTGACTAGACTTGTACTTTTATGAATAACCTGTTGAGAATTCACTTGTAACAGTTCCTTACTATTAGATGCAATAATGATAGTGATTCCAATTGAAATCAGAATATATTTTATATGATTTTTAATTTTCTTATTGAAAATAATGTACTTGTTTTATTATGAATAAAGTTAAAGTTTGAAACAGTTTCAAACTGCCTGACATAACTAATTATATGTTCTAGTGATTTTTTGTATTTTCTATTGTAAGCAGAATGTCATTTGCAAAGAACTGAATCTTTAGCTCTAAATCATCCTCTATTTTTATACATAAACATTTTTGTTTGACAAAGTTAGCAAAAGGTTCTCTTACTAGTGCACAAAGTAATGGAGATCGTGGGCAACCTTGTTTAGTACCTTTTTTGCAGTTTAAAGGAAATTAGAAAGAAACCCATTTTGACGTAAGCACAAGAATGTAAAACGTTGAAATTAATGCCATTAACTGAACTGAGAAGTTATATTCTTTAAGCACTTTAAACAAAATGTGGCCAATTGACCAAATCAAAAGCTTTGTCTAGATCATGACTAATGACAGAGTTCTTTTTTATTTGCATAGTCTATTAGAGTGTGTATCCTTATTATTTTATCTTGTTCCAGTCTATTCAAAATAAAATGTGTTTGATCACTGTTAATTAATTTTGGTATTATTAGATTAATTCTATTTGCTAAAATAGACACGAACATCTTATAGTTAACATTTAGGAGTGAAACTGGTCTGTAACAACAACATTCTGTGGGATCGTTGTCTTGGTTTAAAATACGTGAAATGAGGGAATATTTCCATGATGGGGGGGACCGCTGAAGTAGTTTTAATTTCCCCCAAAAGCTTTTTCCTAGTATAAAAATCTGCATCATCTGGCAATAGGTTATACAGTTCAGGTTTAAGACGATCTAAACCAGAAGCCTCATTATTTTTTAACTTTTTAATTTGATCTTTTATTTATTTTAAAGTAAAATAAATATCAATTTTATTTAACTGTTCATTTGTTAATTTAGTCTTTATATTTTCATTTAGGAAAGCATCTACTATCTCATCATTTACCAAGTTATATGAATTATTTATATTTTCATAGAGCATTCTAAAGCATTTAATATACTTAACTGTTTTCCTTTTTATTTACAATGTAATTTCTTTAATGTGATTTAGTCTATTCGTTTTCTTAGATCTAGTAGCAAGTTACGTAAGCTTGATGGGTTCACTGAATAAGTTTGAAGTTTTAGTTTTTCCAGGTTTATTGATACTTTATGATTCAGAATTCCAAAGTATTTTGTATTTACATTTTTTTTAGTTCAGACTGACTAATAGTGTCATTTGTTTTAAATCTAACTTTATTTTATTTATTTAGTTTGTAATACATTTAATTCTTTATCCTGTTCTTTTGTTTTATTCATATACCAGAATGCAGTTCTAACATTTAAGTAAGCCTTTAGTGAGTCCCAAAGGATATCATTTACTTTACCATTTGTATTTATTTCTATAAAGATCTTGATCTCATTTACATACCACTACCACTCTTTAAATAATTTTATCTTAATGTATGCTGGTAGTCTTAACATTAATTAAGACATTATGTTTTTTTTCTTTTAAATAATGTTGAACACAAAAGCATTGTGATTTGCTAATGGATACAACACTAAGGAAACTTCTCTCACATTTGAAATCAAATTGCCTACAACAAAAACCTTGTCAATATTTGTCCGAGTTCCATATCTGTATGAATAATGGGTGTATTGAAGTGAATTTACTTTTCTTAGTGCACGTATATCACTTCAGTTCATATGGTTTACAAAATTTGATGTGTGTCTAGCTGAAGATGTGATTCTAGGTTTCTAATTAGCAGTGGTTATCAGATAAGATACAGTTAAAATCAGCAACCATTATGACTTCACCTTTCATATTATAGGCTATGGTATCTAGATATTATATATGTCTTTAGCTCCTAGCCCCAGAATCCAACAAGAGTTTACTAAAGTATATATTCTTCTATTCCATTCAATTACAACAATGCTTTAACATACCATTTTTATCAACATAAGCATCCATTATATTAGGCTTAACAGGGGAATTCTTCCACAGAATGAGAGTGGCTCTTTTACATCTAAAACCAGAGCCTGCCAGAATTAAATAATTCTTTAATGATAAGTTATTAACTTCCTTATTGAGTAAATGTATTTCTTCTAAAAATATTATTTGAGCTTTATGTAACTTCAAGTATTTAAGCAGGCTTCCCCTCTTTACTGGATTATACTTCAGAGATAATGATAAAGACAGCTACAGACAAAACATTTAAAACAATATAACCTTAAAACATTCTACCATGGAATAACATATTCCTAGTTTGTTGATAAATCATAGATTCATAGATTCATAGATTCATAGATTAGTACTAGGCTAACTGTGAGATTCAAACCCTGTACCTTGTGTTTGTAAGGCAAACACCTTAACCATTAGTCCACCCTCCCAACCAAATCAAACTACATGTCAACCTCCCCAGCTCATGCTTCTGCTTTGTGCATGTATGTTCCCTATCCTGATATGGATCATTTTGTGCATGCATGTTCCCTATCTTGATATGGATCATTTTAAGAAAAACCTTATATATATTATTAAGAAAAAAGAAAAGGCTACTTGGGTCCCATTTCACTTTAAATAAGCCAGACTGGTTATCATTGTCCCCATCTTCTCTTATAGCCTCTTCTTGGTCCTCAGACTACAATATGAAGGTTATCAGATGCTGCATATTATTTATTTTATTTGTGTATAAAATGGTTTATACAACAATCTACTAGCGACAGACATGTCAATCTGTCCCTATCTCCTTCTGTTCCTACCTGTACTATTTACATGAACTCCATATTACAGTTATAATTCATATGTACTATGCTGTTTGAAAGAACAGATGTACCATCCCTTATATATATATCAGGAAATCATTATTTGAGTTCCTTCTTTTGTTTTATACTTTAATTTCTTGCAAACAATCCACTATCTTATTTACACATTTTATCAGAGGGAACTGAATTAAGTTCAAATATGTTTTAAATAAAACGTGTGAAATATAATCTACCTGTGATTTTTAAATCAAATACCACAATAATGTGTCCTATTAGAAGTTTTATATTATAAACTGCAGCGTGGTCAATCTGTTATTGTATAACAATCAATCAATCTGTTAATATATACAGTAAACTCTTAGTTAACCGGCACCCATGGGGACTGGTAGATGCCGGATAAGTGTAGTTTCTGGTTGCTTAAGAGTTACTACTAAAAATAGACCTGACAAATATCGTGCCCTATACTATGCCATAAACACTGTATTCATTTGATTTTAATATTGAAATACAATAATTAAAAGCCTATCTGGAATAATAATATTTTAAACTTATATTTCCAGTAGAAAGCATGGCATGCGGAACGGTTTATAGTGGCATGTTGAGTGGACTGGAACTGAGAGAGTGAGTGAATGCATGTATGAAAGCAGACGTGAAAATGTGTGAGACACTGGAGAGATGTATGACAGCTGAAGTGTGTGTGTGTGTGTGTGTGTGTGTGTGTGTGTGTGTGTGTGTGTGTGTGTGTGTGTGTGTGTGTGTGTGTGTCAGATCAGAGAGAAAACATGAGTGAATGCATGAAAGCTGAAGAGACTGTGTGTGTGTGTGTGTGTGTGTGTGTGTGTGTGTGTGTGTGTGTGTGTGTGTGTGTGTGTGAGACATCGGAGAGAATGTGCAATCTGATGCAAACTGACTGAATATGTAGCGAGTGTTGACAATTTACTGATTTGACTTATTTGGTTTGACTTGTTCTCAGGTTGGAGAGAGGAAATTTATTTGTATCTTCCTTTTTAAAACTCAAACTAAAAACATAAGGTATGTTACTGCGGGGGGAAAAAAGTGCAACATGAAAAACTGAACTGCTCATACTGTACTGCATTTCCGCAGTTTTTTTCTGGTTGCTTGAGTTCCGGTTAACTGAGAGCATACTGTAACAAGCAATCAAAACTACAAACCAATTATTAGTTTTTAGGCTAATTTTTTACTTTTAATTTATTATATGAATTATGTATGCATATTCCTTATGCATGATTTAATACAGTGTGTTTTCATTCCTAGATATGAATGCTTTGAAATTAATTTATCAGTGTAATACTTAAAGTACACTCCATTTCCCATTTTAACCTTCTAAAACATCACTTCCTGTTTAAAGGGCGAGTTAAGGGTCCGAATGGAGTGATGCAAAGTCAGCAAGCAAGGGAGAGTAGTATTGTTGAAACTGAATTCATTTTCAAGTCTTGGTGAGTACCTTCACGAGGTGGCCCTAATTTTTCACAAAATCTGACCAAGGCGACACTGACATATAGGCTGTATTTATATAGCAAATATCATGGGCAGAAGTAGCTTAAAAATTAGAAAAGATAGCTGGGTGCACAAGACTCACCTGGTAGGCACACTGGTGCCAGGATTGGATAAGATAACAGTGTAGAATCCTCAAAATACAGAAACATTCCTCAAATGGGGCTAGGCCAGGTCCAGGGGAAGAATGCCCCCCCACATTGTAGAAGGAAGTAGTAGTCTACAAAAACTGATAGACTAAAGGAGTCATAAAGACGATAAAGTGGACTATTGAGGATAAGAAAGAAATTATGTACTGTTACTATTATGCAAAAAGCCCAGAATTTCCAGGCACAAGATATACAAAACAATTGAGAGAGAAATTACAGGAAAGAAAAATACTTCCACAAGAAAAGCTGTCAGAAGAAAAAAGAATGTACAATCGAATTTAAACATGTTACCAATACATGTAACCCCATACAAATTGCAGGAGTCATTACTAGGCACATTGCAGGTGCTGTGAAGAGCACTTCTGGCTGACATCAAAGATTGAAACAATACTAATTTCATGAACTTTAATCATACTTTGACTTGTGAATGGGGTCCATTCCCATCATGGAATGACTGAGTAGAAGAAATTAAAAAAGGGTGAGTTGAAAGGTCAGCTTTTACTTTAAGGAAAAAAAGGTATGCACAACAACTTATAAAACCTTTTAAAGCCTCACAAAAGTGCTTCCACACCTAAATAGCTTGTTTTAAAGCTAAATTATGTTAATAGCGTGAAAAGTTTGTTTAGCTTTATTTACATGCACAGAAACGCTTGTGGCATTCATAAGTGAATTTAAACACTTCGTTCTTAAATATCAACCCTTTAAAGCCATCTAATCAAGAAAACAAAACATGAAGCTCTTTAAACTTTTAAATACTTCCACAAATAGAGAAAAAATTCTTTCAGAAACTCTGCATGTACAAATAAACTTGCAACAATCATGAGTATTTATTTTTAGTTTTTATTTTAAACTAAAAGTTAAGCAAGTTACTTTAAACAGTAATTATACAATGACTGCCTATTAGTATTCATGAAACATGCACGCTGATTGGCCAGCCCAACCAGCGTGCCCATTGTAAATCCAACTTTTACTAATGGAAAAAGGTCCGGCCGCCCAGACTTTTTCCATTAGTATGTCTTGATTTTTTTCTTTGTGTTACGTAGCAATGGAGAATGGAAGAGCTCTGTTGCTGTAATCTCGCTATGTTAAACAAAAGGAAGAGCTCCGTTCCCTTTTTTTAAAGCTGTCTCACTATGTTAAACGAGTTTAACATAGCGAGATATCTTAAAAAAAAAAAAAAAAAAAAAAAAAGCAACGGGGATCTTCCTTTCTCCGTTGCTTTTTTTAAAGATCTCTCGCTATTTTAAACTCATTTAACATAGCGAGACAGCTTTAAAAAAGGGAATGGAGATCTTCCTTTCTCCATTACTTTTTTAAAGATATCTCGTTATGTTAAACTCATTTAACATAGCGAGACAGCTTTAAAAAAGCAACGGAGATCTTCCTTTCTCCATGTTGCTTCCTCTACACAAAGCTATGATGTACTGCATAAGCATACGCATGTGCAGTACATCAGAACTGCAGAAGGGCAGCACGGAGGCATTATACAATGCCATTATTTAAGAAAACTAAGTATTTTCTTTCTTAAATAATGTCATTGTATAATAGCAATAACCCACTCGTGACCAAACCACACCAACTGTGGGTAAGTCCAGCATTACCCACACCCAGGCGTGGGTTATTGCTTAAATAACTACTAAATATTTTATGATGGCAGTAAACATAATTAGAGATAAAACAATGAACCCTACATTTCATATGCTTAAAATGTTGGTTTCTTAAATTTCATAATACTGATACTTTACATTTAATGATATATGTTTGGTATGACTGATTAACCTGCATTTGGAATTATCTTCACTTACATATGTAACTTTTTATCTGAAATAAAGAATAAAAATGATTTACCTTGTAAAAAGTGGTATTATCTGATCCTTACTATTCATACACTTCTTTGTGTTACAGAAGCAATGTTACAATGAGAGTGGAGTATTTTTTTTTAATTTATCTTTAATTTTTTAACGGTTTTGTCTTAAACTGACCATCCATTCTTTGTTGCATTTCTTTTGAGAGATGCAGACAAACTCCAGTCCATTTCATTCACTTTTCTAGACCTTTATTCCTCTGTATAAACTCTAAAACATCTTCCAAAGTGTTAAAATTCCTCTGTCCTTCTGTAAGATAAATTTTTATTTTAGTGCAAACAAAATTTGTGCTTTAATATTGCTTTTCTTTAAGTCCTTTATAAGAGGTACCCATGCTTTCCTTTTTGGTATAATCGAAATTGAATAATCATAGTAAACCTTGTAATGTTTTCTTTTACTTGATAATTAGTCCATGCTGTTTATAAAAAAAAGATCTTTATTTTGGCTAGAAAAGAAATCCATCACTGACCTTGGGATAGGTGGGTTTTTATTTACTGATGCACTGGAAAGTAATCTGTGTACCCTCTCAATACCAAAGGAAAGAGTTTCAGGCAGATTCAATGCCTTAGGCAGCCAGGTATTTAGAAACTGAATCGTACTGTTTCCTTCCTCTTTCTCTGGGATGCCATAAATCCTAATGTTGTTCTTTCTGGATCTGTTTTCTAGATCTTCTATTTTTCCCAAAATAATTGTTTCAGGAGAAATTCAGTATTATTTTCACTCTCAACCATTCTTCCTTCTAAATCAGTCATTACCTCTTCTACATTTGGAATTTGTGAATATTGTTAAGAGCTTCACACTCAACACTTATACATGTTTTTACATTCCTCCTTAATGTTAACTATTTTGCTTTCCAGTTTATCCATCTTTACGGAAAATTCATTGATACTAGGTTTAGAGTAGCTCATTCTGCGAGAATTACTTTCTTGACAGGAAAAAGTGATGAAAAAGGTTTCAATCCTTTTTCTTCTTGCACTAGTTTAGTCAGGAGTTTAATTACCCATCAATCAAGTTTTGAAATATATTCTTTGAATTTTTTTTCTGTAAAAATCCTGTCAGAGATGTTAAAATGAAGCAGAGCAAAAATACAATGCTATTAACTGCTTACCATCTTGACCATGCCCTCAAAAGATCCAGCTTTTGGGGAAAACATAAGATGTTTGCACTTTTATTTTGTTCGTCCCCTCGTGTCCTTTTAAGGACTCAGGGACGTACAGTGCTTATTTTATTTATTTTTTTTTATTTCTATTGTCTCTTTTTTTTTTTTTTTTTTGTATAACTTGGGGAACATAATTTGGTGCTTCCTGTGTGAAAAGTGAGTGTGGAATTGATGGAAAAGCTTAACAGCCAATACTACACTGCCTTATTACTTAAAACCTATCCCTCTTCAAATGGATCCTCAAGTCAGTTTTTGGTGAAAACAGTGGGTTTATTTTTTCACAATTCCATGATCGAGTAGGTAAAGAGAATATAAATCTGCTTCTCATTTTCAAGTCAAACTTTTTTTTTATTATTTAACTTGTATCATATAGACTGCATTACTTTGTTTCTTTATGGCATTTATTTCTGACATTAGGAAGGTTTGTTGGTCTACACAGTTTACCAGAGCTGCTCAGGATTTGGCATTCTTAGCCAGAGGTCTGGAGAGCATATGAACAGATATCCAAGGCATCCAATGAAATCTTCTAAAAATAAGTATTAATTTAAGCCTGTACTGTATTTTGTGAACAGTATTTTATTGAACTGCTGCTTCATTTTTACTGTCTTTTGCTGCTGTGACTGCCTCATTCTGCACTTTGTATCATTGCTACTTCTACCTTAAACAATATAGGCTAAATTCAGACTTGCTGAATCTAGACTGTTTGGTATCACCTGAGCACTAAAACCAGCCATCTTACATTAAGAGGGCCTCCCTGCACCCTTGTGGCAGAAATGTGTAGCTCAGGACATATCTGAGTTGGTGATTGCTAAAATAAGGCGGTGTGTGGGCTTTCCCATAGGTAGTTTGTCTTAAAACTGTTTAAATTTGCTTGTATTTAAGCCTCACATTTGCATGTAGCTGCGTACTGCACAATGGCGTTTAACGGTGCCCAATACAGATGCAAATAGCTAGATATAACTTTTTCCCTAGAGAAAAGTTACTGGAACCATCCCTGGCTTCCCTGCTGCACTGTAGGCAACTCAGCTGCGCACTCCGGGAAACGTAGCTGTGCACTGAGCAGCACTGCCATAGATTTTAATCCCTAATCCTCAATACAGTAGGTCCCCTTGCTAACCACGTAACTTACCCAACCCATAACAGCACTTATGGTTTAACCTGCTACAATGGACAGTCAGTTACCCAACAGTTCTCTAACCAACCTAATGGACATGGGCATCCTGAGGCAATGTAGTAATTGCCTCATGTTTGGTGACAACCATTTGCTCCTACAGAAAACAAATACTGGAATCGATCCTCTCACATAACAACAGACAAGACATCAAACAGGTTGTCAGCAAACAAGCCTCTACTCTCACATAAGCTAAAATCACAACACAAACACACATATGCAGAGGTACTCACTAAGAGCCTACCAAAAGACCAGAGACCTCCCAAGTAAAACAACTCTTACATAATACAGCACAACCAAACTCTACTACACATAATGACAAACATACCAGTGTCTCACTGAATAACCCCTATGGCAGAACACCTCAAAACCAAATGTTCTGGCCACAGGAGATTCCAGTGAGACACACAGATGTCCCCCTCACCTGGCTGACAAGGCGAAGGTCCGTCAGGTGCCAGGATCAGTCAAATCATACATGCACTCTAGCCACGACTGAACTCAGATTGTGTGTCCCAGGCAGGTATGTCACTAACCATATGCAGCATTCTACCTTCAGCCAGGATGATGCCACAATGTAAACAAAAAATGACAGACTTCAACAATTGGCTTAGCTTCTGGTGTCAATCCAGGGGGATCCAGTATCTATCGGCCTGGAAAAACATGGTCGACAGACCACTCTGCTTTGCCAGAGATGGTCTTCACCTATCTCTCCTCTAGGCTTTCGAATAATGGCAAAGACTCTTGCCTCCCCCACAGTGCTTTTTTTTTTTTTAAGCAACACCAAAAACATCAAATGCAAAAAGAAATACACTACAGACAATCTCAAGGTTACACTGCTTAATGCTAGGAGTCTAAAAAGGAAACTACACACCCTGAAGCTCTCCTTACCTTGAAGATGCTGACGTCTATGCAGTCAACAAGATGTGGTTCAAGGCCACAGAAAGCACCCCAGCCATGCAAAGCTACAGTGCTTTCCACACATTCAGACCTCAAAACGAGTGTGAAAGAATCAAAGGTGGAGGTGTACCCATCTTCATTCAATGCAAATACACCTTGAGACTGGTTAAAAAGTACAACTCTCTTGAGCTACTCCAGGGCCAAATAACTACAGGTAACACACACTACCACATCACTGCTAGCTACAGGGCCCCCACCATGAACTATGAGAAACACACCACCTACCTGGACTTGCGTGAGTCAGTCACTATACAGCCAAAGACCTTGTTCATGAGAGATTTCAACTATCCTTCTATCGAGCAGGTGATTTACACAAGCTCGATTGTCCTGCACCCCTACAAGGGTTTCAAATGTTGTGGACTTAGTACTTCCCAACATGGGGGGCGTGGTCACTGCACTACCCCAAGTGCTCTGCCCTCCCAAGTAAGGGTAAACCATAAATCTGTCTCGCTTGATGTAATGATCAGACCCGACACCTTCACAGGAGCAATAAAAATGAGAAACTTCTCCAAAACAAACTATAGCCTACTAAGTGGTGGTTTGAAAAAGTTTCAAACCCTCTGCTAGCACAGCCAACAATGACTTTTATGCAGTCAGTACACAAACACCCTGTATAACCACTTAAACAACTGGACCGACTCTACTGTACCTGACAGGATCAAAATGAAGTCCTCCCATAAAGACAAGCCACCCTGGTGGACCTCAAGTATAAACAGGTTATATAACAAAGGCAAAAATTGATATCTAAAAACAAGAGGGAACTTAGCAGAAAAAGAATACCCTCCACAGCTTGAAAATGCAAATCAGACATCTGGTAAAGTCCTTTAAAGCTAGTTATGGGGGTAAATTAATTTACATAGCTAAAGACAATCATGAGGCATTCCTTAGTTACGTCCGAAATCTAAGAGAGAATACCCAGCTATGTGCCAAACCCGTACCACTGACCCTGAGGAAGTTGCCAACCTGTTAGCTGACAGATGTGGTGCAATCTTTACCCCTGTCCCCACCAGCAATACTCCAAAATATACCTGACACCTGTCTTCTCCATAGCAACTCCAATGAGCAGGTCATATCCATGCTCTCTAAGTCCAAAAACACAGCCTCTATGGGACCAGATAACATCCCAGGCTGCTTACTAAACAGCCTATAACATGACCTAGCAGAGCCACTTGGCACTCTCTTTAACCATAGCCTGAGCACTGGGTTTGTTCCTGCAGAGTGGAGAAAGTACAGTTGTGTACACTTACCATAAATGTAGATGTTCGAGTGTATTCATTGTTGCAGCCATTACATTTGGGTTATCTGCCTGCATGTAGCCCTCAGCTGGCCTGAATATCAAAGTCTCGGATTCCTGCGATGGATGCAGTCTCTTCTTCCATGATGTCAGGTCGTCAGGGGTATAAAACATGCAGCAGATGCCATTACATCAGTTTTTCTTGCCCCAGATGTCAGGTGCCCCCATAATGGAAAGCAATTATATGTTAGGTTACACCTCCAACAAAAAGCAAATAGACCAGAAAGCTGAAATACACTAAATAAGAAGAAAAGTATAGCCAAGAGAAGACAGGGGGCTGGAGGGAGGGTAACCAGGACTGCAACAGTGAATACACTCAAACATCTACATTTATGGTAAGTGTACACAACTGTACTATGTTCTTCGTGTTTCACTGTTGCAGTCATTACATTTGGGTTGATTCCCAAAGCTAAGGAAGGGAGGAGGAAGTTAGAGAGCAATAGGACCAGCTATTAAGCCCTGCAAAACTGCAGTGGCAAAACCAACTCTGGATTTAGAAAAAAACAGGCATGTGGTAATGCTTGGTGAAGGTATGTACAGAGCTCCAGGTAGCAAGTTCTAGGATGTCCCTGGGTAGAGAGACCTCTAAGAAAGGCTGTAGAGGTAGATGCAGCCCTGGTGGAATGTGATCTTATCCCCTGTAGGGTAGGTTTCTATGGTGGCAAAGCCAACTAGCAGCTGTTCATATTTTCTGAGAGGCGTAGTCCTGTCCAAATAAAATCTAAGTTGCCTGTGCACGTTCAAAGGATGCAGTATTCGTTCTCCTTTGTTTTATGGATTTGGGAAAAAAGTAGGCACATGAATGGACTGATTAAGGACCACACTAGACATCACCTTGGGCATAAAGGAAGGATTGGTCCTGAGGGACACCCTGTCTGTATGGAAGATGATGAATGGCTCCACTGCCATGAGGGCCTGTAATTCAGACACTCTTCTTGCTGAAGTGATGGCTAGAAGGAAGGATGTTTTCCAAGAAAGGAATTTCAACTCTGCAGTTTCAGCTGGCTCAAAAGGAGGTAGAGTGAGCTTTTCCAATACAAAGTTAAGGTCCCAGGCTGGAGTAGGAGCTCTCTTGGGTGGTCTTAAATTTCTGGCCCCCCTGAGGAATTGCTTTAGCAGGGGGTGAGAGAAGAGGGTTGGGCCAGTATTATAATGAGCTGAAATGGCAGAGGCATGAAATGGCAGAGGCATGAATTTTAATTGACGAGCGGGAAAGGCCCTTGTGGAGCATCTCTGTTAAGTACTGAAGAATTTGCGGTAAGCTGGGCACCATTGTGCCCATCCTGGCTCCAGGAACAGTATCTTTTCCACTTTTCAGCATAGGATTTTCTAGTACTAGGCCTCCTTGCCTCCGGAATAACATCTAGCACCTGCTTACTGAGGGATGTTATTGGAGAGCTCAAGGAATCAGCCAGGCTGCAAGGTTCAGGGTTTGAAGTTGAGGGTGCAGAATCTGGGACAGCAGGGAAGGGGTCTGAGGCAGGTGCCATGGTTCCAGCAGTGACATACTGTGCAATAGGGGGTACCAGTGTTGGCATGGCCAGTCTGGTGCAATCAGTACTGTCCTTGGTTTGTCTTGTTTGATCTTTAGCAGAACTTTCGAGAGGAGAGGCAGAGGGGGAAAGGCGTAAACTGAGAGGCTTTCCCAGGTGAAGGACAGGGCATCTACTTTCCAAGCTTGACTGTGAGAAATCCTTGTGCAGAATTTGTCCAATTGGTAGTTCTGAGGGGAGGCAAACAGGTCTAGCTCTGGATTCCCCCATTTGTTTCTCAAAAGGTTGAATATCTTTGGTTCCAGTTTCCACTCATGTGGGTCCATGAGATTTCTGCTTAAGTCGTCTGCCAGTGAATTTAGCTTGTCCGGCAGGAATTGAGCTTGTAGGTGCACTTGGTAGCTCAAGGCTGTGTTCCACAGAGCCATGGCTAGTCTGCAGAGAGGGTACGAGTGGGATTCCCCCTGCTTGTTTATGTACCACATAACAGTGGTGTTGTCGGTCTTTACCAATAATTGTCCTGGAAGAATGTGGTCCTTGAAAGTTGTCATGGAATTCTGTACAGTTAACATTTCTTTTTGATTGATATGCAGGTGCATCTGGCTCGGGTTCCATTTGCTCTGAATGCACTGCCCTGCCAAGTGAGCCCCCCATGGCACAGTCTGATGTGTTTGTTGCTAGGGTTTGGGCAGCAGGGGGTAGAGTGAATGAGAGCCCCTTGTTGTGGTAGCAGGCCTCTGCCCACCAAAGGAACTCTGTCTTTATGCAAGGAATGATAGGAATCATTGATTCCAGGTCCTGTGAATGTTGACACCATAGGCTTTTTAGATACCATCGTAGTTTCCTCATATGCAGTCTTGCATATGGAATTAGTAGAATACAAGAGACCACCCTGACATCACAGATGCACAGGTGAAAGCTGCCCTCTCCAAAGCAAAAAACACAGCATCTATGGGACCGGATGGTGTCCCAGGGCTGTGTCTTACATGAGCTCCAAGAAGAACTGAACCCTCACATTAAGTCACTGCTCAAACTTAGCTTTACTACAGGATATGTACCCAAAGAATGGCGTACAGCTACAGTGGTCCCACTCCACAAAGGTGGTGCCACAACGGTCCCCGGAAACTATCGTCCCATAAGCCTGACTAGTCTGGTCTGTACAGCTATGGAGCGTATTATCATGGAACTCGTAAACAAAGACATTGGGAGCTTCCAGACACTGGACCCTACCCAATTCGGCTTTGTTAAGGGCAGATCTTGCCTCTTAAACCTAGTTGATTTCTTTGAAACAGTTACCAAAGCCATAGATGAGGGCAAGGTAGTCCACACAGCCTACCTGGACCTCGCAAAAGCCTTCGACACAATACCCCACTCGGGCATCATAAATAAGCTTACCAGCTTAAATATCAACCCCTATATCACAAGATGGGTTGCAAACTGGCTCAGAGATAGAACCCACATGATCAGAATCGCAGGTGCCGTGTCCTAATCCAAATGAGTTACAAGTGGCGTCCCACAGGGCTCAGTTCTGGGACCTCTCTTGTTCGGTATATACTTCTCTGAGGTTCAGGCTAACACGGGGGGATTATGGCTGACAAAGTTCGCAGATGACTGCAAACTGGGGGCCATAATCAAATCTCCAGCTGACACAAGCATCCTCCAAAAGGGTCTCACAGAGACGGATGCCAGAGCCACGGCCTCAAGCTAAATGCTAAAAAGCGCATAGTCATCCCCTTTGGGAAAAACAAGGTGCCCACAAATTACCACATAGGTGGTAATCCATTAAGTGCAGAAGAAATAATTAGAGATTTGGGGACCAACGTAGACAGCAATCTCTCCTTTGATAATCACATTGCCAAAGTGGTTAAAAAGACCTTCTATATAGCCCACCTTATCACAAAAGGGTTCGCATCTAGATCAAGAGAGGTCATTGTGCCCCTCTACTCGTCACTCATCAGGCCCATAATTGAATAAAATGCCCCTTTTGGAATGTACCTTACCAGACACCTGCAGCAACTGGAGAGACCCCAAAAGTACCTCACCAAGAGGATCATGGGCTACAAACAGATGTCCTATGCAGCTCGACTAAAGAAACACCAGCTCTACTCAGTTGCTTACCGCCTACTCAGAGGCAATCTATGCCTGATGTACAAAGCCATGTCAAACCCAGAATTAATGGACATGCTCCACCTCAAAAAATCCAAGTCCCTTAGAGCTACACACTCCAGGGACCTAAACCTCAGCACAAAAATAAATAGGACATGCTGGAGGGACAGATTCATTTCCCAGAGGCTCCCCTCACTCTGGAATAGAATCCCAATTCATGTTGGACATAGCCCCTCACTGACCCTCTTCAAGTGAAATTTGGACACGTGGATGGGAAATCGCAAATTCACCCCTGGGATCTCTCCTGTGTTCCTGCTAGACAGAGGCACAGTAAACTAATCTTAAAAGGGTACCTTCTGTGACCTACTTTACAGAGGCACAGTAGGCTAATCTAACAGGGAGGCGGAAGCCAATACACTCTGGCTAGGCTTATAAATGCTCTAGGGCAGATAGCCTAGTATCTACCTCTGAACCCCAGGGCTTGCAGGATTTTCCTTGCAGACAGCTGGGTCGTTGTGGCCAGTAGTTTGAAGTAGGCTATCAAATAAACTTGTTTCTCTGGCATGAGGTAAGCCATCTGGGAAGTTGTGTTCAAGCTTGCTCCCAGGAATACAATTTGTTGGCAGGGTACTAGATGAAATTTCTTTTCATTTATGGTGTACCCCAGTGAGGTTAGAAGTTTCTTTTCAAATGCCAGATGTTTTAGTAGCATGTCCTGGCTTTCTGCCTGAATTAGACAATCGTCCAGGTATGGGTATATTTGAATAATTCTTTGCCTGCAAAATGCAATGACTGGAGCTACACACTTTGTGAATACCCTGGGTGCAGTAGATAAGCCAAAGGGAAGTGCAGAGAACTGACAGTGCATGGAGCCTGCTCTGAAGCGTAGGTATTTCCTGCAAGGTTCCTTTACTGGAATGTGCAGGTAAGCTTCCTTTAAGTCTAAGGTTGCCAATCACGCATCTTTGCCTAGCATAGAAAGCAGCTGTTGAAGTGTTAGCATTTTGAATTTTGGAATTACCAAAAAGGTGTTTAGAACAGAGAGGTCCAGGATAGGACACCAGGAGCTGTTTTTTCTGGGTAGTAGGAAAAGTCTTGAGTAAAAACCTTGTCCCCTTTCTTCTGCTGGGACATGTTGAATAGCCCTAATACTTAGAAGAGAGAGGACCTGCTGTTGAGCCTCTGCCCACTGATTTGGGGGTAGGTCTGGCCAACCGTTTGGGGTTGGTAAGGTGTGGAAGTGGAATCTGTATCCTTGAAAAACTATATTTAAAACCCATTTGTCCTGGGTAATGAGTTCCCTGTTTTTTGCATGCAGGGCAATCTTTTCCCCTAAGGGAGCAGGCAGTTGAGCAGGGCTTGGAAGGTTTAAGGTTAAATCATTGTGACATTTTTCCATAGGGGGGTGTCTTACTACTTAGAGCTTTGAAGTGGGAGCACCCCACTGCTTAGGCCTGTGAGTATCTTGAGACTGTAGCCTAGGTGATCTGCTGTTCTTGGGTTTGGACTGAGAAGGCCTGAAGGAGACAGGAAAGGACCAATTCTAAGAATGCCAATGCCTGCTAAATCTGGGAGGCTCTACTCTGTAAATCTTTAACAGTTTGCATAGATTTAGCTTTTTTCTCCATCTTTTTAATGACTTCTTCTGCTTTGTTGCCAAACAGGCGGTCTTGGTTTAAGGGAGCATCCAGTAAATTAGCTTTAACATGATCTGGCAAATTTTGCTCCTTAAGCCAAGCATGCCTTTTAAGTACAGACCCAATGACAGCAGCCCTGCAAGATGCTTCTAAAGAGTCAAAACCACACTGCAAAGTATGTTTATCAACTTGTTCAGCAGAATGAATTAAATTCTGTAATTCTTTATTTTCAGCACAGTCAGGAATCAACATAATTTTCTGTTTAAGTAGTCCCATAATATGCTGCTGATACTTTAACATATGAAACTGTCAGTTTAAGGCCCTAATGGCCAAAGTAGCAGATGTGTATACCTTCTTGCCCCATCCGTCCAAGGCCCTGGAAACTATCAGAGAAGGTAGGGTTTTTGGTAGTAGTAGCCTTAATTGCTTTTAGGTCCTTGGGAAATAGTCTCTGGGTCCGCAGTAGGATTCTTGAAGAGGAACTTGTGAGAGTCAGGTACTCTGTAATACTGGTCAGGATTCCTGGGAGCTGGAGGTAAAGTGTCTGGGGCCTGGCTAGATTCCAAGAAGGCATCATCTACAATGTCCAGGACAGGAGGGATAGATAAAGGCCTGTGTTGAGAGAGGAGTAAGAATTCCCTAAGCCTCTTTTCGGAGTCAGAGTAATCCTGGCTTTCCCAACGGAAATGCTCCATAAGAGTGTGCAAGGTTTCACCAAAAGAAAAATCTTCTGGAGAGGAAGCAGAGGGAATGGAATCCTCTGCATCAGAATTCCCATAGGCAGATAAGGGCAAATCCTGGTAATCAGAAGAAACAGAAATTCAGAATCCTGATCAGAAGGAAAATCAGTTCTAGGTCTCTCAGAGGGTGAAGGCTGGCTTCCCCTAATTAAAGTAATAAGGTCTTCAGCCATTCTTATCATTTGGTTTTTAGGCATATGGGCCTGACTATGTGGTTTGGATGTCGGTTTTCTAGGCGTGGGTCGAGGTTTAGGCCTTAAAGAAGAAAAAAACATAAAGATAAATAATAAACTTAAATAATAGATAATAAATAATAAACATAAAGGTAAAGAAGATGGTGTCAGTTTGAAATTCAAGTCAGTAGGCCCGAATACTCCCTCAGAAGCCGGTGCATGCACAGTGGCTCTGGACCCATCAAACGTAGAGACATCCGCAGGTTCCATAGTTGAAGAAGCATTTTGTGGCATACCATACTCCGAATGGGTCTCAGTAGAGGCCTGCGAATCTGAAGTAGTGGGTATCAGGGGCTGCAAAAGTGCCTCACTGAGTACCGGTGAACTGGCGACTAGCTTAACGGAAGTGTTGTCGGCAGCTTTGGACCTATGTGGTCTGTCTCTGTCTTTATCTTTACGTTTTTTCGGAATGTCGGTAGCCAGATGGCTTACCGAAGCCATTTCTGGATAGTTAAACCGAGTACCAAAATAATTTGCTGCAAAAAGAAACAGACAAATAGTCCGCGAGTTGAATAAGGCACAAAACCGACAGCGAGGGACATCGTGGTCTGGGCCTAAGCAAGGAATGCAGTACGAAATTTGCTTTCCACAGGTAATACAACTGTTAACTTTTACTGACATCGGTTAAGAGCAAGAAAAAGGATCCCCAATGGGGTACTTACCTTTTTTGAAGACTTCGGTTCTGAAACTCGAAAATGAAAATTTCAGGAGTCGGCCAACCGGCAGTTGCGAACTGCTTCTGCTTCGGGTACCGTGCGGCAAGAAAGACTGATGTAATGGCGTCGACTGCATGTTTTATACCCCTGACGTCATGGATGAAGAGACAGCATCTGACACAGGAATCCAAGACTTTGATATTCAGGCTGGCTGAGGACTACCCGCAGGCAGATAACCCAAATGTAATGACTGCAACAGTGAAACACGAAGAACATCAGTAACTGTAATCCCCCTGCCCAAAGAGGGGCCCATCAACTGACCCTGGGAACTAAAGAACCAAAAGCCTAACCAGCCTTATCTGGAAGGTCATGGAAAGAATCATCATGGAGCTAACAAACAAGGACACAGGCAACATTCAAACTCATGACCAGACCCAGTCTGGCTTCTTTAAGGGCAGATCATGCTTACTAAACCTGGTGAACTTCTTCAAGAATGCAACCAAAGCCCTGGACAAAAGAAAAGCAGTACATAATGCCTATCTTGACTTAGCCAAGGCTTCAGACACAATCGCCCACGCTGGTATCATTTTGAGAAATGCTCCCAGCTGGTAATTAACCCACATCACTAGATCGGTAGCCAACTGGCTGACCAACAGAACCCATAATGTCAAAGTCAAAGTTGGGGATTCCGTCTCCACCAGTAAAACAGTTACCAGTGGGGTATCACAAGGTTCTATGCTAGGCTCACTACTGTTTGTAATCTTTCTCTGAAGTCCAGGCGAAAGCAGATGGCCTGTGGCTTACCATGTTCGCAGATGACTGCAAACTGCAGCAATCAGAGTCCCCTAAAGATATTAGCATATTACTGCAGGGGTTAACAGAGACAAAAGATTGGTGCCAAAGCCATGGTCTAAAACTAAATGCACAAAAGTGCATTGTTGTCCCCTTTGTCAAAGGGGTAGCCCCGGCAATTTACAATATAGGCAGCACCCCCTAAGCTCAAACCCAGTGGTGCATGACTTGGTAAGACAAGTTGACAGCAGTCGAAACTTGGTCATGTGTCCACAGTAGTAAGGAAAGCCTTTTACGATGCACGCCTCATAAGCAAGGGCATCACATCCAAGGCTAAGGATGTTACACCTATGTACTCCACCCTCATCAGATCTCTAACAGAGTACAAAGCTCCCTTTTGCATGTACCTCACCAGACAGCTGCAGCAGCTGGATAGACCACAGAGGTTCCTGGCTAGCAGAATTCAGGGACTCCTAAACATGACCTACATGGAAAGACTGAAAGCCCTGTCACTGTACTCTGTGTCTTACAGGCTGCTGAGAGGCAACCTGTTCCTGGCCTACAGAGCAGTCTCTGACCCTGCCTAATGGAAATGCTGTACATTCGCAAATCAAATGGGTCAACAGTCACTTACTCCGAGATCTCAACCTAGCCTGTGACTTAAAGAAAAAGTACAGTTTTGTACCTACCATAAATGTAGATGTTCGAGTATAAACACTGCTGCAGTCATTACACTAGGGTTATCCTGCCGTCAGGTGGTTCCCCAGTCGGCTTGAGTTCCAAAGTCTTGGTCTGGCGTCGGTTGCTGTCGCCTCCTCCCTGATGTCAGTGCAACAGGGGTATATAAGATGCAGCCGACACCATTTTCTTCAGTTTTTCTTGCCCCAGATGTCAGGTGCCCCCAAACAGGTAGGCAATTCAAACTGCTAGTAAAATACACAAAGGAAAAGCAAACAACCATTTTTAGTTACCAGAAAATACTCTCCATAGGTAATAAAGGGTAGATGACCTAGGTAAGTACCAGAAAGTAAGAGGGGATGGAGGGAGGGTAACCTGGACTGCAGCAGTGTTTACACTCGAACATCTACATTTACAGTAGGTACAAAACTGCACTATGTTCATCGTGTTACACTGCTGCAGTCATTACACTTGGGTGGAATCCCAAAGCTGAGGTAGGGAGGCTAGATCTATAAGGCATTAGGGGTGGCTATAAGGCCCTGCAGTACAGCAGTGGCGAAGCCAGCTCTGGATTTGGAGTATAAAGGCAAATGGTAATGTTTGGTGAAGGTATGCACAGAACTCCACGTTGCTGCTTCCAAAATATCCTTGGTAGGTACTCCTCTGAGGTAGGCAGTTGAAGTGGCTGTTGCCCTGCTGAAGTGAGATCTAATGCTGCTAGGTACAGGTTTCCCATGGTGGGTATAGCAGAAAAGTACAGCTTTGTACCTACCATAAATGTAGATATTCGAGTGCCCATACAGCTGCAGTCATAACAGATGGGTTATCCTGCCGTCAGGCGGGTCCTCGGTCGGCAGAATTCCAAAGTCTAGGTCTGGCGTCGGTTGTCGTCACTTCCTCCCTGACGTCAGTGCGGCAGGGGTATAAAAGAGCCAGCCGACGCCATCTTCTTCAGTTTTTCTTGCCCCAGAAGGAAGGCAAAACAAACTTATGTAATCATGCAATATAGAATAATCAAAAAACAGTAGTTGCAAGCAAATACACCATAAAGGAATACCCCAAATAGGTTGTATGAGAAGGTGTATGTCATAAGGCCTGTCCTAACAGGGGATGGAGGGGGGGAAACCTGGACTGCAGCTGTATGGGCACTCGAACATCTACATTTATGGTAGGTACAAAACTGTACTATGTTCATCGTGCATACAGCTGCAGTCATAACAGATGGGAAGAATCCCAAAGCTAAGTAGGGGTGGCAGGCACTAAGTGGAACTAGGAGGAGCAAGGATGCCCTGCAAGACAGCTGTGGCAAATCCTGGTCTAGATTTAGAGTAAAGTGGAAGATGATGGTGTTTGGAGAAAGTGTGCACTGAATTCCAAGTGGCTGCTTCCAAAATGTCCTTGGTAGGAACCCCCCTGAGGAAAGCTGCAGAGGTAGCTGTGGCCCTTGTGGAGTGGGATCTGATGCTTGAAGGCACTGCTTTTCCATGAAATGAGTAACAAAAGCGTATGCAGTCGGCTATCCATTTTGAGATTGTCTGTTTGGAGATAGCCTTTCCTTGAGCACCTGTAGCATAGGACACAAAGAGTTGCTCGGATTTCCTGAATGGCTTTGTCCTGTCCAAATAATAACAAAGTTGTCTGTGAATGTCCAAGGAATGCAGTAGTCTTTCCCCTTTGTTTTGTGGGTTAGGTAAAAGGTAGGTAAGTGGATAGTCTGATTCAAGGCTACACTGGATACTACCTTTGGCAGAAAGGTAGGGTTGGTTCGTAAGGAAACTCTGTCCTGATGGAAAATGATGAAAGGTTGCACAGCCATGAGGGCCTGTAGTTCTGAAACCCTGCGTGCTGAGGTGATAGCCAGAAGGAAGGCTGTTTTCCATGACAAGTATTGTAGTTCTGTTGAAGCAGCTGGCTCAAATGGAGGAAGGGTCAGCTTTTCCAATATGAAGTTGAGGTCCCAAGCAGGGACTGGTGGTTTCCTTGGGGGTTTTATATTCTTTGCCCCTCTGAGGAACTGTCTTAAAAGAGGATGAGAGAATAAAGGAGGATCTGTGTTGTATTGTGCAGAAATGGCTGAAGCGTGGATTTTGATGGAGGAGAAGGAAAGTCCATTGTTCAACATCTCAGTTAGGTACTGTAAAATTTGTGGTAAATTTATTACCCAAGGATTCTGGCACTTTTTCTGATTCCAGGCACAAAATAGTTTCCATTTGGCGGAGTAGACTTTTCTAGTAGAAGGTCTTCTGGCCTCCAGGATGACGTCCTGCAACTCCTTGGAGAGGAGGGTCTGTTGGGAGATCAAGGGATTCTCCATGCAGCTAGATTTAGGGTTTTGAGCTGGCTGTGAAGAGTTTTGAAGTTGTGCTGGGACAACAGAAGAGGCACTAGAGGTAGGATCCATGGTGGGGAATGTGTCGGGCTCTTCAGGAGCGGATACCAGTGTTGTCTTGACCAATCTGGTGCAATGAGAATAATTTTTGGCCTCTCTGCTCTGGCTTTTAATAGAACTTTGGGCAGCAGAGGAAGAAGCGGAAAGGCATAGACTGTCAACATTGTCCAATTGAAAGAACGTGCGTCCACTTTCCAGGCCTGTGGGTGATAGGTCCGTGAACAAAATTTTTTCAATTGGTAATTTCTGTGGGTAGCAGAGAGATCTATGTCTGGCTGTCCCCAAGCCTGAGTTATCTTTGCGAAAACTTGAGGATGCAACTTCCATTCATGTGGATCTGTCATATTTCTGCTTAGGCTGTCTGCCAGTGTGTTTTCCTTCCCTGGCAGGAATTGTGCCTGAAGTTGGATTTGCAATTCCAGAGCTGTGTTCCATAGGGTCATGGCTAGTCTGAACAGGGGGTATGAATGAGTTCCCCCCTGTTTGTTTATGTACCACATCACTGTGGTGTTGTCTGTCCTTATCAATAGCTGGCCTGGATGCAGTAGGTCTTTGAAGGCCATAATAGCATTTTGCACTGCTAGCATTTCCTTTTGGTTGATGTGTAGGTGCTTTTCTTTTTGGGACCATTTTCCCTGAATGCACTGATCTGTCATGTGTGCCCCCCAGGCGTAGTCCGAGGCGTCTGTTGTGATGATTTGAGTTGCTTGAGGTACGCAGAAAGGAAGACCTATGTTTCTTTGGCATGCTTGATCCCACCACAGAAATTCCTTTTGGAGACATGGAATGAGTGGTATAATTGTTTCCAAACTGTGGCTGTGTTGAGACCATAAGTTTTTTAGGTACCATTGAAGTTTCCTCATATGCAGCTTTGCCCATGGGATCAGAAGGATGCAAGATGCCATTAATCCCAGAGCCTGCAGGAATTTCCTTGCAGTCAGCCTGGTGAAGGTTGCCATTTTGCTGAAGTATTGAGATAGTTGCCCTTGTTTGTCTGGCGTGAGGTAGGCCATCTGGGTGGTTGTATTCAAGCTGGCACCCAGGAAAATTATTCTTTGAGAGGGTATTAGTTTTGATTTCTTTTTGTTGACTGTGTATCCCAGAAAGTTCAACAGTTTTATTACAAACGCCAGGTGTTTCAGAAGTATGTCCTTGCTGTCCGCTTGGATCAGGCAGTCGTCCAGATATGGGTATATTTGTATTTCTTGAAGTCTGCAGAAGGCAATTACTGATGCCAGGCATTTCGTAAACACTCTGGGTGCAGTAGATAAGCCAAAGGGCAATGCAGAGAATTGATAATGGGTTGAACCTGCAAGAAATCTGAGGTATCTTCTGCAATCTTGTCTGATAGGGACATGCAGGTATGCCTCCTTGAAGTCCAATGTTACCAGCCAAGACTCCTTGCACAGCATGGGAAAAAGCTGCTGTAATGTGAACATCTTGAATTTTGGTACCTGTAAATATGTGTTTAGGATGGATAGGTCTAAAATAGGTCTCCAATCTTTGTCTTTCCTTGGTACCAGGGATAGTCTGGAATAAAACCCTTGACCTTGTTCTTTTGCAGGTACCTCTTGAATAGCTTTCATGTCCATGAGAGCTGAAATTTGTTTTTGTGCCTCTGCCCTTTGATTTTGTGGCAGGTTTGGCATGCCTCTCATTTTTGGAAGGGTGTGAAAGTGGAATCTGTAGCCTCTGTCTATAATGTCCAGAATCCATTTGTCTTTTGTGACAATATGCCAATTCTTTGAGAATAATGCCAGTTTTCCGCCCAAATGTGCTGCCATTAAAGCTTTTCTTGGCAGGTAAAGGTGGAAGTCATTGTGTCTGCTTTCTGAATGACTGTGATCTATCTTTTCCACCTCTTGGAGTTGGTGCTTGCCATTGTCTGGCTCTGAATGATCCTTGAGGTTGCCCTCTACCCCTCGGGCGTCTGTATCTGCCTCTTTGAGGTCTGTCCGTGGCTGGAAAGGACCAATTTTTTGAAGGCCAGTTTCTTCTGAAACGTGGAGGTTGTACCTGCAGGAAATCCTTCACTGTTTGCATTGATCTTGCTTTTTCCTCCATTTTCTTTAGTACCTCCTCAGCTTTAACACCAAACAATACATCTTTTTGAAGAGGTGCATCTAGTAATTTAGCTTTGACATGATCTGGTAAGGTTTGCTCTTTGAGCCATGCATGTCTACGTATGACAGAACCTGTAACAGCAGCTCTACATGAGGCCTCTAAAGCATCAAAACCAGACTGCAAGGTATGCTTACCCACTTGCTCTGCACCATGCAACAAATCCTGCAACTCTTTTAAATCTGGTTGTTCTGGTTGTGTCATTTTGCTTTTCAACTGAGACAACAAAAACTGTTGATACTTTAACATATGAAACTGACAGTTTAATGCCCTCATGGTTAAAGTTGCCGAGGTATACACCTTTCCCCCCACCTTTCTAAAGCTCTGGAATCTCTCTTTGAAGGTAATGGGTTTTTAGCAGTAAAGGCCTTAATTCCCTTGGGACCCTGTGAAATAGTTTCTGGGTCAGCAGTATGGCTTTTATATAGGAACTGGTGTGAATCAGGAACCCGGTAATACCTGTCTGGTTTAACAGGAGCTGGAGGTAAAGAATCTGGGTTGAGGCTGGCTTCTGTGTACACATCATCTAATATATCTAAAACAGGAGGGATAGCCAGGGGCCTATGCTGGGGGAGCAGGAGAAAATCCCTGAGCCTTTTCTTGGAATCGGAGTAATCTTGACCTTCCCAGTGAAAGTGTTCCCTCAAAGTATGCAGGGTTTCCCCAAAAGAGTAGTCCTCAGGGGGGGAGACCGAGGGAATAGACTCCTCTGCATCAGAGTCTTCAAAAGGAGAATAGGTACAGTCCAGGTCCTCAGAATGTTCAGAGGTAATAGAGGCTTGATCTGAGGAAGGGTAGTCTTCCTTTAATCTGGGCCTTTTGTCTGAGGGGGGTTGAGAACCCCTGATAAGAGTAATCAAATCCTCAGCCATTTTGAGCATCTGTTTTTTAGGCACGGGGCCTTGAGAGGGGGTCTGAGGTCCCTGTTTTTTAGTTTTCATGGCTGCTTTAGGTTTTGTGAAAGCTTTAATAGAGAAGGAGGAAGGCCTGAAGACACCTTGAGAAATGGCAGGCCTGTCTAAACTCTGAGTTTCCCCGCCAAGAGTGGTGTCGGTATCTGTAGTTGGAATGGGGACCGAGGAGCCTGCGACCTCGGGTACTGAAGACACCGGTAAAGAAGTGTCATCGGTACTCAGGGGCTGCGTAGGTGCCTCGCTGAGAACCGGAAAACCGGAAGTCAGCCTTAGCGTGGTGTCAGTAGAAGTCACGGACCTCGTATGTCAGTCCTTATCTTTGCGTCTTTTACTCAAAACTGGAGTCGGAGTATCCGACGACATAATATAATTAAATTTTTTACCAAAATAGTGAAGGGCGAACTCCGCCCGACGCTTAATAGTGCGTTTGTTGAACCTAGCACAAAAACGGCAGGCCGAGACGTCGTGGTCTGGGCCTAGGCAAGGAATACAGGAAGAGTGGAAATCCTTATGTGGTATTTGCTTCCCACATGAAATGCAATTATTAACTTTGCCTGACATCGGTCTGAGGCAAGAAAAGTTTCCCCAACGGGGTACTTAGCTTTCAAGAAGACTTCGGCTGAAATATTTTCGTAAATCTCAGGAGCTGGCCGACTGGCACTTGTGAACTGCTTCTGCTTCGGGCACCGCGCGGCAAGAAAGACTGAAGAAGATGGCGTTGGCTGGCTCTTTTATACCCCTGCTGCACTGACGTCAGGGAGGAAGCGACGACAACCGACGCTGGACCTAGACTTTGGAATTCGGCCGACCGAGGACCCGCCTGACGGCAGGATAACCCATCTGTTATGACTGCAGCTGTATGCACGATGAACATCGTATAGAGTGTCCTATCCATTTTGAAATAGTCTGCTTTGAAATGGCTTTTCCCTGTGCTCCTGCAGCGTATGCTACCAATAATTGCTCAGATTTTCTGAAAGCTTTGGTTTTGTCCAAGTAGAAGCGTAACTGTCTGTGAATGTCCAAAGAATGTAGTAGTCTCTCCCCTTTGTTCTGTGGTTTTGGATAAAAAGTTGGCAAGTGAATAGTTTGGTTTAGAGCCACACTTGATACCACCTTTGACATAAATGTAGGGTTAGTTCTTAAAGACACCCTGTCCTGGTGGAAGATGAGGAAAGGTTCCACTGCCATTAGTGCCTGTAATTCTGAAACTCTTCGTGCTGATGTTACTGCCAGTAGCAGAGCAGTTTTCCAAGAGATGTATTTTAATTCTGCTGTGTAAGCTGGCACAAAAGGAAGTAAAGTTAATTTTTCCAAAACAAAGTTAAGGTCCCAAGTTGGTGTAGGTGCTCTATGGGGCGGTCTTATGTTTTTGGCCCCTCTGAGGTACTGTTTGAGCAAAGGATTAGAAAAAATTGGTGGATCCGTGTTGTAATGAGCAGAATTAGCTGAGGCGTGGATCTTGGTGCATGAGAAGGAGAGGCCCTTATCCAGCATCTCCGTTAAGTATTGAAGTATCCGAGGAATGTTTGGGACAAGAGGGTCAAGGCTGTGCACTTGGTTCCAGGCAGAGAATCTCTTCCATTTATTCGAGTATGCTTTCCTGGTGCTAGGCCTTCTGGCCTCCAGAATGTCATCCATAACAGCTTTGGAGAGAGGCATTGCTTGCTTGACTAAGGAATTTTCCATGCAGCTAGATTTAAGGTCTTTAGCTGGCTGTGAAGTCTCTGATTGTTGTGCTGTGTCCGCAACTGTGGGATTTGAGGCAAAATCCAGGGTGGTTCTTGTGCAAAGTTCTTTAAGATTGGGTACCAGTGCTGGCGTGGCCAGTCTGGTGCAATCAGGATCATCTTTGGCTCTTCCTGCCTGGCTTTTATGAGTACCTTTAGAAGGAGAGGTAAAGGAGGGAAAGCATATACTTGTAGTTTTTTCCAGCTGAATGAGAGGGCATCCACTTTCCATGCTTGTGGATGGTAGCTCCTTGTGCAGAATTTCTGTAATTGGCATTTCATTGGTGAAGCAAACAGATTTATGTCCAGGCTCAACCATTTTTGTGTTATCATTCTGAATATTTGTGGGTTCAATTCCCATTCGTGGGGGTCCATGATGTTTCTGCTTAGGTCATCTGCCAGTGTGTTTTTCTCTCCTGGCAGGAATTGTGCTTGCAGAAGAACTTGGTAGTTTAGAGCTGTGTTCCACAAGGTCATGACTTGTCTGCAGAGGGGGTAGGAGTGTGTGCCCCCTTGCTTGTTTATGTACCACATAACTGTGGTGTTGTCTGTCTTTAGTAGTAATCGTCCTGGGTGCAGCAGGTCCTTGAAAGCTATAATAGCATTTTGTACAGCTAGCATCTCTTTTTGATTGCTGTGGAGATGTCTTTGCTCTGTGGGCCACTCGCCCTGGATACATTTTCCTGCCATGTGTGCTCCCCAGGCATAATCCGATGCATCTGTTGTCAGTGTCTGCCTGGCTGTGGGTTGAGTGAAAGGCTGTCCCTTGTTGAGGTGACAAGCTTGTGCCCACCATCGAAACTCCTGTTGTAGGCAAGGAATTAGTGGTATAACTGCTTCCAAACTTTGACAGTGTTGAGACCATACACTGTTTAGGTACCATTGTAGTTTCCTCATATGCAGTCTGGCACATGGAATTAGTAGTATGCAAGATGCCATGTAGCCCAAAGCCTGCAGAATTTTTCTTGCAGGGAGTTGGGTCTTTGTTACCATTAAATGAAAATATTGAATAAGTTGTCCTTGCTTGTCTGGTGTGAGATAAGCCATCTGGGCCATTGTGTTCAAGCTGGCACCCAGGAATATTAACTCTTGTGAGGGCACTAGTTTTGATTTATTTTTGTTTACTGTGCACCCCAGGCAACTTAACTTTTTTACGTATGCCAGATGCTTTAGTAGAATGTCCTTGCTCTCTGATTGAATCAGGCAGTCGTCCAGGTATGGGTAAATTTGAATTCCTTTTTGCCTGCAAAATGCAATCACTGGTGCCAGGCACTTTGTGAAGACCCTGGGCACAGTAGATAAGCCAAAGGGTAGTGCAGAGAATTGACAGTGCATTGAACCAGCTAGAAATCTGAGGTATCTTCTGCAGTTTTGTCTGATAGGGACATGCAGTTATGCCTCTTTGAGGTCAAAAGTCACGAGCCAAGCTTTCTTGCCCAGCATGGGAAGAAGCTGCTGCAGTGTCAACATCTTGAATTTCGGAACATCTAGGTAAGTGTTTAGTGAAGAAAGGTCCAGAATGGGTCTCCAGGCTTTGTCCTTTCTGGGAACCAGAAAGAGTCTTGAGTAAAATCCTTGTCCTTGTTCCTGTGGTGGTACCTTTTGAATAGCTCTCATGTCCATGAGTGCTGTAATTTGTTTCTGAGCCTCTGCCCATTGATTTGGTGGCAGATTTGGCATTCCTTTTAACCTTGGCAGAGTGTGAAAGTGGAACCTGTAACCTTGAGATACAATGTTGAGAACCCATTTGTCTTTGGTGATGCAATGCCAGTTGTGATAGAAAAGTGCCAGTTTTCCTCCTAAGGGGGCTGCCAAGAGAGAGCTGTTTGGCAGCTGCAGTGGAAAGTCATTGAGGCTGCTTTTTATAAGGTTGAGGCCTGTCTTCCCCTTCTTTCTGGCCTGGTGTACCCCACTGTCAAGGCCTGTAAGGGCCTTGTGCCTGACCTCTACCTCTTGGACGTCTGTATCTGCCCCTTTGAGGTCTATCTGTGACTGGAAAGGAGCAATTCTTTGTTGGCCAATTTCTGCTAAAACGAGGAGGCTGAACCTGCAAGAAATCTTCCACCGTTTGCATAAATTTTGCCTTATCCTCCATCTTCTTTAATACCTCCTCTGCCTTAACTCCGAATAGCACATTCCGCTCTAAAGGTGCATCCAATAATTTGACCTTAACATGATCTGGTAACGTATGTTCTTTTAACCAAGCATGCCTTCTAATGACAGAGCCCGTAACTGCTGCTCTACAGGAGGCCTCTAAGGAATCAAACCCACATTGCAAAGTATGTTTTCCCACTTGTTCAGTTGCATGCAATAAATCCTGCATTTCTTTAAAATTGGGAGGATCTGAATCTGGAAGCATCTTTTGTTTCAACTGAGACATCAAAAATTGCTGATATTTTAGCATGTGAAACTGGCAATTCAAGGCTCTCATTGCTAAAGTTGCAGACGTATATACCTTCTTTCCCCATCTGTCTAATGCTCTGGAATCTCTGTCAGAGGGAACTGGGTTTTTTGCTGATGAGGCCTTAATCCCTTTGGGTCCCTGAGAAATAGTTTCAGGGTCAGCAACAGGGCTTTTGTATAGAAATTTGTGAGAGTCAGGGACTCTAATATCTATCAAGTTTAACTGGGGCTGGGGGTAAGGAGTCAGGGTTTAAACTGGATTCAGTGTACACATCATCCACAATATCTAAAACTGGCGGGATAACAAGGGGTCTGTGTTGAGGCAATAAAAGGAAGTCTCTGAGCCTTTTCTTGGATTCTGAGTAATCCTGGCCTTCCCAATGGAAATGTTCCCTCATGGTGTGTAAGGTCTCCCCAAAGGAGTAACCCTCAGGCGGAGAGGCTGATGGAATTGATTCCTCAGCATCAGAATCCTCATAAGGGGGTAAAGAATATCCTAGGTCTGAGGAAGAGTCTGAGGAAATGGACACCTGGTCTGAAGATTCATAGTCTGCATCCTGTCTGGGCCTTTTTTATCAGGAAGGGGATGGGACCCCCTGATCAGGGTGATTAGGTCCTCGGCCATTTTTAGCATTTGTTTCTTAGGCATGGAAGCCTGTCCTGGAGAGAGTTGTGTCTGTTTCTTTGCTTTTAAGGGGGGGCTTAGACTTAGCAGAGGGTTTAATGGTTAACTGGGTAGGTCTGAAAATGCCCTCTGTAGCTGTGGATTGCTCAGCTACTTCAGTTCCCTCTGTAGGGTTAGGATCGGAAAGCTGAAAATCTAGTGCATCCGAAGGCCCACCCAACTCCACGTGGGGGTCTGAGGCGGTCTGTGGAAGGGTCGTCAGGGGCTGCGTAGGTGCCTCGCTGAATACCAGAGAACCGGCGACAGGCCTAGAAGAGGCCTTGTCGTCAGTTTTGGGCCTCAGATGCCTGTCCTTGTCCTTGCGCTTTTTATGCATTGCGGTCGTCGGAAGTTCCAATGGCATGGTGTAATTGAATTTTCTGCCAAAATAATGTTGGGCAAAATCAAACAGACATTTAATAGTACGCTTGTTAAAACTAGCACAAAATCGACAACCAGTGACATCGTGGTCAGGGCCTAGGCATGGAATACAATAGGAGTGGAAATCCTTATGAGGTAATTGCTTCCCACAAGAAATACAGTTATTAACTTTTACTGACATCGGTCTGAGGCAAGAAAAAGTTTCCCCAACTGGGTACTTAGCTTTTTTAGAAAACTTTGATTCTTCATTCGGAATGAAAATCTCAGGAGTCGGCTGACCGGCACTTGCGAACTGCTCCTGCTTCGGGCACCGCGTGGCAAGAAAGACTGAAGAAAATGGCGAAGGCTGCATCTTCTACACCCCTGTTGCACTGGAGGAGGCGACAGCAACCGATGCCGGACCAAGACTTTGGAACTCAGACCGACTGGGGAACCGCCTGATGGCAGGATAACCCTGCAGCAGTGTAACACGATGAACATCATGCTAGCAAAACAGATACGTCTCACAGAGACTGCTGCTACTCTGGAACAAACTCCCAATTCACGTTTATCACAGCTCAACAACCACCCTATTTAAGTGCAACCTGGACAACTGGTTGGGAGACCATAAATTCACCCCTGGGGTGGCACCTACGTCCCTCATGGACAGAGGCAGCTGGTACTGATCACAGATTTGCTCTGCAAACAAACCATCTAACAATGGTCAATTAGGGAACATGGGTTACTACATAGCTAGGCTTGTAAAGTCCCTAGGGCCTTTAGCCTAGTAACCGCCTATAAACCTATGATGATTCAAGCTGCGCAGTCTAAATACTGTATCCTTAGTGGCATGTTTGTTATACTTTTAGTAGCATATTCTAACTTGGTCTTATAACAGGTGTATCCTGGGTTATGAAAGAAATAATTTGACTGATTTGCTATTCAACAAGAATGCATTACAAACTGAGGGACAATCAATTATTCTACCAACTTATTAGTGTACTTGTGGTCAATATATGGTATACTAAAATGTTTGCAGACAGTAATTAAATCTTCAGTCACTTGTGTAATATAAACTTGTTGCGTGGTTACCTAATCTTAAAGGACTCTAAAGATAAATTTGTATATACTAGTTTCATTACAGTTGCTGTTAATGCTGTTGCCGTACTTTGTACTAGCAAAGATAATTGTACAGTTTTTTTTGTTCTTTCATAACTGTACTTCTAAAATGATATAGATGTAATTAACTTATGGATCACAGAGTACAAATTCCTTTACTTATTTATTTCAATTGCGTGTAGTGTGTGTAGCAATTAATTAATTTCACGTATACTTAGTTCTGGACTATTTTTACTAAGTAAATTATCACGGCATCACAAGTAGACTTAAAGATTCATTCTATGATTAACCTACACAGTTTTGAATTAATTTAGTTTTAGTTTTTTTTTCATCTTATGCACATAACTATAAACTTCTATTTGGTTACGCTGGTTAATGCACATTTTGACCAGAGCACAGCACCATATTACCCAACTCGGGCATTGTTGACAAACTCAACAGGTTATGTAAAATTATTACGTCACCTGGTGGATAGCCATCTGGCTCACAGACAGGACCGAGAAAGTTAGAATTAGGGAGTCCACCTTTACAAAGAGGCCAGTCCCAAGCAGAGTCCTCCTTTTAGTCATTTACTTCTCTGAAGTCAAAGTCAATGTCAAGGGCCTCTAGCTGACTACATTTGCAAATGACTGCAAATTAGGAGCAGTCACAGAATCACCCACTGACACAGACAAATAAATGGTGGACTAAAACTAAATGCCAAGAAATGCATAACCATATCCTTCGGGAAGCCATCCACCCCTGGTAACCAACATATTGACAACATAGCCCTAATAGTTGACCTGGCAGTCAGGGACTTTGGGACACACAGGCAGTAATTTAGCTTTTGACCATCATGAGTCTACAGTAGTGACGAAATGATTCCATGTTGTGTAACTTATAAACAAAGGTATAGCATCTAGGTCTGAGGAGGTCATTGTTCCTCTATATTCAACATTCATCAGACCAATAATCAAGTTCAATGTCCCCTTTGGTATGTACCTAACCAAGCACATCCAACTGTAACATCTGCAGAAGTTCCTCAGTAAAGAGGAACTTGCAAGGCGCAAGTAACATGTCCTGTGCAGACCGCCTCAAGGCCCTATCCCTGAATTCAGTCTCCTACAGGCTATTCAGGGGAGATCCATGCCTAGCATACAAGGTATTGTCAGACCCTACCCCATACTGCTCAACCTCTTAGTGCGAGAAGTCTGGACAAAGCCCGACAAAATGGGGGGGGGGGGGGGCAAAGGCCTAAAAATAGGGACATATTTTACATGCCGCTCTTATAAACTTAGAAAGTTGCTTGAGTAACAGGGTTTGTTTTAACATACATTTTCTGAAGGACTTAAAATAAGAAACTCATATGTATGTCATTATTTAGTGAGTTCAGTTGTCTGATCATCCCAGTGCTTTGTCAGAAAACCACAAATTTTATGAGGAACAGACCAAAAATATGACCCAAAAATCTGGACATTCTGTGAAAATCTGGACAGTTGAGAGGTATGCCCCACCCTAATGGGCCTCGTGTACACCTGCAAAACAAACAGGGCTAGAATGACCTTGTCTGTGATATAAATAGGACCTGCTGGAAAGACAGGTACGTATCTCACAGACTACCCCTTCTCTGAAGAGGCTCCCCAATCATGTGAAGCAAAGTTCCTCCCTAACCCAATTCAGGTAAACTTGGACAACTGGATGGGGAACAGGAAGACATCCCTGGTCTGGCACATTTGCCTTTAATGGACATAGGCATCTGTAAATGGTTCATCTCCCTGCCCCTGCTTGCAAATGTTTCATCTTCCAAGGCCCTGCTTCACTTATCAAGGGTACCCAGACCTTGTCAGACAATTGAGACTCATGGCTAGCCTTAAAAAACCCTTGTGGTCAAGGGAGCCCGCAGGATTTTTTGCAGGGGGGTACAAACCCAAGCCCCGCCCACAGTGCTCCACCCCGATGATGCCCCCCCCACCCCCACCCCCCACCCACGCAGCCATTCCAGTGTCCCATTACTTGGCTATTTCTCCCCATTTTATAGAAATTGTTCAAATCTCTGTGTGCATACTTGTTTTATGCTTTACTTCTACAATGACTACAGATATCTGGATTTAGTTTACAACTTTTATTTCAAATTTTATAGCACAAACACTGACAGACATTTACTAAACCTAAACAAAACAATAGTCTTATAATGAAAACAGACTTAGCATTAAAACTTCTCTACCTTTGAAACCCACATTCACTGAAACAGCATCGAAACCCATATTTCACGAACATGCATCTGGCCAGTGGCAAGGTAAGTTTATCTTTGGCCCATTTCCAAATCATAGGCTCCTTGCACACATTTTTAGAAACATGCAAGAGTTCTTCGATTCACCTTCCTGACTATTATACTACATAATCATTGAATTATATCCCTTGTATAACACAGCACCACTTGTTAGAGTGTTTTAAATTTATAGTTCTGAGCATCTTTCCTTTAAGCAATGAAACAAATCATATGAACCAATAATGACAGCCTGCCCAATTCAGAACATTTCAACCATAAAGGAACACTCAAACTTCTGTCATAAAATCCACCAATATCAATCAGTATGCAGAATCTCTGCAGAAGTAAAAGTCATCTGAATAATTCCACATTAAAGAGATCTGAAACCAATGAAGAGGTTGTTACTAGAAAAACTTTATATTTCAGTGTTTCATTTACAAATTCAGTGCCTGTTGCCCTTTAAGAATAAATTGCATGTGCTACATTAAAATAAGTGGTAAGCTGATATATTGCAATAGGGAATGGGTGGCAGGCTGAAAAGTAGGTTCATAGTTATTAGGTGTCTCATCCAAAGGAGGACATACTAAGAACTGCAGTACCATACCCCCTTAAAATACAAATGTACATGCTGTATGAATAGAACCTACAGCCCTTTGCATCAAGATGCATGTATGCTACCTGCTGTGCTAACACTGCTTTAAAATTCTATACCACAATAATGATACCATTTGCTAAACAAAACAGTTGCACATAAATTCCACCTGTTAGAGCTAACTAGGGCATTTCTCTCTGTCACACACACACCTCAACTTTAGTGCAAGAAATACATAAATAGATTGATTTTTTCAAAGTTACAACAACTGTAAACTCTGTGACCATGGTGTACATTTGTTTTTGACAGAAAGGTATAAGGGAACTCATGGCTATGTATATAGTTGAATCTCTCTGTACTGAAGTACTCCCTACCACGATTCTGCTTTAATAGTGTGTTTGCATTCAGAAATGTGTTACAACAACTGTAAACTCTATGTGACCCATGGTGTGTGTGTGTTTGACAGAAAGGGCTATGTATATAGTTGAATCTCTCTGTACTGAAGTACTCCCTACCATGATGCTGCTTAACTAGTGTGTTTGCATTCAGAAACTTACAGTTTTTATACTGAATTTTTATAGCTACATGAATTAGAAAATAACCAATTTCCTTTTCAGAGCCTAAGCTAAAAAGTTCACTCCTTACAAGCACTGCTTCCCCTGGAAAACATATATGCCCAAGCTAAAAAGTTCACTCCTTACAAGCACTGCTTCCCCTGGAAAACATATATGCCTAAGCTAAAGAGTTCACTCCTTACAAGCACTGCTTCCCCTGGAAAACACATTATATACATTATATATATACATTATATATATATATATATATATATATATATATATATATATATATATATATATATATATATATATACATATATATATATATATATATATTAATGCAGGATTTCAATACCTGCCACAAGTTCAGGCCTACCACCTTAGATGAAAAGGTGATGGTGTCTACATATTCTTAAACAACATTTCATCTCAAGACTTGCTATGTGAGATAATGACATGGAATTCCTCTGCATCCAGCTTAGCATTAACAAAACTCCTTACTGTGTCATACCTAACTATAGGTCCCCTCTATGTACCCCATCAGTCCATATCTCCTACCTAACTAATATGGTGTCCCTATGCATTAAGCCAACACCATTATTCTAGGAGACTTCAATCACATTTTCTTCCAAAATTGCCATTTTGAGGAAGGATTATTAGAGGAGAGCAACATTTTGAGCCAAAATTGGGGACAATGGAGAGGTTTGGATATTCCCAATTCTACAAAGTGATTTGCACATACCTCTCAACCTCCACACTACTAAAAATTGCTCTTGTATAAACTTGACAGTTGATAGAATAACAGGTCTTGCATTAGCATGCATTTTTCTGAAGGTTATGACGTCTGAAACTCAAATGTCTGTCATTTAGTGACTTCATTGTATGAGGAACAAACCAAAAATAAGAAGCAAATATCTATTCATTCTGCAAAGATATGGACAACTGAGAGGTATAATTCAACCAGGGCAGTTTGCTCCAGTATCACATAGTCCCAACACATCAGCGAACCAAACACATAAATACACAAAAACATACTCTGAGGCTCTAAATAAAAATCTACCTAAGCAACAGAGACCTCCAAAGCAGACATCCAAGCAAACGCTACCTCAAAACAAAACATGCACAACACATAGCCCACAAAGTGTGCCAGCAGCCACAGCCCTTAAGGCTGAATAACACCTGATACTCTTGTAATAGGTGACTCTATTGTCAGACACACTGACGTCCTGCTCACCAGGCTGAATAAAGAGAAGGTCATGGTGAGCTGCCTGTCAGGTGCTAGGATCCGCCACATAACGCAAGCACTCAGGTCACTCCAAAGCAAATACAAATAGGACTCAGTCATTGTACATGCTGGTGTGAATGACCTGAGATGTACCTCCCTGGACTACATGAAAAGAGACATAGAGGAGCTCTATGATCATGTAGCCCAGGCTGGTATGACCCTGACTTTGAGCAGAATCTTACCCTCACCTAGAATGATGCCACAGTACAAAGACAAAATGATCGATTTTAACAATTGGCTAGAATTTTGGTGTCATTCAAAGGGGATCCAGTGTCTGTCAGCCTGGGATGACATGCTCGACAAGCCACGTTACTTCGCTAGGGACGGCTTGCACCTGTCACCACTGGGCTTTCGGATATTGGCAAAGGCTCTTGCCACCCCCATAGTGCCTTTTTTAGGCAAGGCTCAAAAGTCAAACCCACCCCCATAGACAGCACAAGGAACAAGAAACTAAGGGTAATGCTGCTAAATGCCAGAAGTCTTAACCTCAAGATGCACGCACTTGAAGCTATAAGATATAGTGTAGGATTGTGTAGTTTGTATGTTGTGGGTTGAATGGTGTGCGTGTTGTGTGGTGTATGATTTGTGAATGTTCAGCCCCCCCCCCCCCTTGGGAAGTAAATGTAAATTCTTCATCCTGAGGGTGTAGGATCATCCAAATATCTTTTAAATCTAAGTCAGACATGCTGGCCTTCACATGCTTCTCTGAACAAGGGAGTAGTTACGTTATCAAGGAATATGCAACTACATTATAGTCCCAAGCCAAAATCAGAGGCATCCACTTCTCCTACCACTTCTGACATGCCAAATAATTTATCAGAAGATTTGGGAAACTATGATAATATCCATATATGTGTCCCAGCAGTAAGGGTCTTTCAGTGGTATCAGACTTTGGCCATATCCATCTACCTTCCTCTTCTGTATGCTTTCTCACTAGCTGCCAACTCATGGAAGTTCTAACAAAAATTACCACAACAGCTTCAGATTTCTTATTAAAGCCACTCACTACTAAAGTTATTAAGTAACAGAGTGTACCTCCTGGCTGTTTTACATTCTTAGAGACATACTACCTTGACCTTTTGTTTCATCAACTGCTGCTTTATAATACTCCTTTAGTGGGGGACTTTAGTCTCTTAAGTGCAAAGGAATCCAGTCATGTAAAACTGTAGTGTCAATACAAGTTAATGTAGATAAAAAAGTATCAGTTAGATCTGTGATATGATGCTAATCCCCCAAAATACTGCAGTGGGTAAAAATCTGAAGTAACTATCAGCACCACACTACATCATACTGTAATATGATGCTAACCCCCCAAAATACTGCAGTGGGTAAAAATCTGAACTAACTATCAGCACCACACTACATCATACTGTAACAGAAAGTATGTACACACGTGCACACACACTTACAGTGTTTGTAATTAAATGCTAGTCACTTTTGCCCTCAGGTTCTTGGCAATTACCCTTTAGAGGGTCTACTAAATTTGTCAGAGTTCTTATTTCTTAGTGGGGCTGATGTATTTCTCTTTGTCCTTTGCTGAAAAAAAAATATTTGGGGGTAGTAGTCGCTTTGCGAATGGGGTCTGCAGTCACCTCATGTTCCTTCAGGCTGGCAGTGCCTCATCCTACTGTATGGGGTGATTGACAGAATGCAACACTTGTAAAACAGTAATTGAAAACAAAAAGTGCCCATGTGAGCTCTTTTCAGACGACCAAGTATTAAAGCTTGTGACACCCACACACAACACAAATGTACCCTGATCTGGGGCCACTATTGCTTTGGTATTCCTGAGGGATAGCAGCCTCACTGCCATTTCTCACACCAATCTTTTCAGGATGAGAATGCATCCATCCATTCTTTGGCCTTCACTTCTGACACTGATATGCTGTCTGAGCGTGTGTCACCAGAGTCCAACTTAGACTACCAACTTTTCCACCAGCAACGTCAGTGGGATATGAAGTATGCAGCAATCCATGTTCTGCCTTTTATATACAACAATTATTTTTGTAAAGTTTTGAGAGTGCACTGGTCTACTGACCCTTTCCTGTCATGACCTTAATAATACCGGACAGGGTGAGTATAATTGAGGAAAGAATGTCTTCACAGGGGTGTTGTGAGGCCCAACACAGCAGATAGAGGGAATCTCCACTACTGGTAGGAGATTATTTCCCTTCAATATAAAAGGCAATTGAGTCTGTCTTAAATTGCTTCATATGTGCTTTTTTATTAGTCTATACATTTTATAGTCTCCCTCCTAATGTTTCAAAGTTGTTGTATAGCATATGCAACTATTATTGGTGGAGGAAATTCTATAAATATTTTATGAGTCATGTAAAATGGACTGAGAAGATCTTCTTTTTTGAAAGTGGCCATTTGTACACTCCCAGGTCTGGCCACATCCAGTTTAGAACTGGAGTTCATTATGCAGATAAAAGTATCAGATGTAAATGCAAGTGTAATACAGTCTTAAATGGGCACAGATAAGAATATCCAATAAAAGAATTAAGCTGAAATGTATCCATAGTGAAAAAGTGATACCACAGTATCAAGGGAGAGTGCATCACCAGTAAATGGGTCTATGATGTCCTCTGCTACTTCCTCCTTTAGTGGATCTTTCTCCTCACCACTGAGCATGCACAGCTAGTACTAAAATAAGAACAAACACAATACTTAGTGGTTCTTGAAACTGCAGGCCATAAAACATATAACAATTACCCTTTGCAACCTTCCATGAAGCTCCTCAATTTCAGACCTGTACATTGGCACTCAGTATATACTACGCTGAATCAGTAAATAACAAAAATAGATAAATAAACCATTAAAATGACCCACTTAATAACACACTCAAGCGCGCATGCACACACACACACACACCTTACTCTGAAAGTGTCTCATCTTCCGCTCGTTTCTTCCCGCTTGCGAATCCGTCCGATTCAGTTCCCGCTCGTGGTCCCATTTTCCGTTTGCGAACCCCAAAACCGTCCGTCCATGTAAGTTCCCGCTCGCAAAACTTGAAAATATGCGCGGCGCGCGATGATGTCAGCACACCTGCGACCATTCTTCTTAAAGAAGAATGCTTGATGTCAGCACGGACTTCTTTCTTCTTAAAGAAGAACATCCAAAAAAAAAAAAAAAAAAAAAACGAACTTTTTTTTTAAAATTATAACATTAGTCAGCCGATTCCAGGGGGGTGCAAGTGCACCCCCTTGCACCAGCCTGCGGGCGCCCTTGCTTGTGGTCATTAGCTTAGTACACACCTATGAATCTATATTGCTGCAGGTTGACAGAATTCATATTACTATATTTGTAACAGATTCCAGATTATAATGCTATTTACAACATGCAAATTATTCAAAGTTTTACACAATCTGACTGGAGATCAAAGTTAAACTGCTGCTGCTGACTTATATAACTCATCTGCTCAGGGATCCATGTTCGGCCACCAAATTTAGAAAAACGCAAACAGCTAAATACCTAACGGTTAACATCAAACAGAGCAAAAAGTGAATAATGCCATTTACAACATGCAAACTATTCAAAGTATTACACATTCTGACTGCATATAGGTTCATAGGTGTGTACCAGGCTAATGGCCCTGAGGCCTTTATAAGCTTAGCCCATAGGATTACCCTGGCATCGTGCCACCTGACCTTAGTTCCTAGTGTCTCTGTCGAGTAAAGCTACTGGAGTGATCCCTGGAGTGAATTTTCTATTTCCCATCCACTCAAGATTTCTCTTAAAGAGGGCCAGTGAGCTGCTCTGATTGACATGTATGGGAAATCTATTCCATAGCATGGGCAGTCTCTGGGTTATGAACCTGTTCCTCCAGCATGTTCTCTTGATTGTGGTAACTAGGTTGAGGTCTCTGGAGCGTGTGGTGCAGAGGGATTGGTATTTCTTTAGTTGTAGCATTTCTAACAGAGCTGGGTCAATCAATGTTAAACTGCTGCTGACTTATATAACTCACCAGCGCAGGGGTATATCTTTGACTACCTACTTTTAAAAACCACAAAAGGCTAAACACAGAACGGTTAACATCAAACAAACAGAGAACAACAACCTCAGCAAAAAGAAATCCATCGAATGGCCATAGTTGGCTAACAACCAGAAAGTAACATGGCGCATAAGGTAAGTGAAGGAAAGCCTAATAAATATGCCCTATTCCCCAAGGTAGTGGGATCTTGGCATTGGTATACATAGTTATGGGGTGTGAGCGAAGCTTCCCACCTTGATTGGTTGTGTATAGATTTATTTTTGTGGACATTGTGCGCTATTTGCTATGTTTGATGTTAACTGTTCGGTATTTAGCTGTTTACAGTTTTTGAAATTCGGTAGCCGAACATAGACCTCCGTCTCAGTGGCAGATAGTTATATTTCAGACACATGCTTCCAGATTAACACTTTTTTTTTTTTTTTTTACAAAAGACTATCTGGATAAGAATTTATACACAAACTTATTTTGTTACATGAATGACAATGTACATCTGAATTGGATATTATTTCTGTTCATATCCATTTACATATTCTATCACAGCACAAATATTTTCTTAACAGCCAGTACTTATCAGCCGTACTTTATTACTGCTGTTAGCTAGAGTTTTTTTTTTTTTTTTGTAACAATTTAGTTATCTGAACAGTACTATTTTTAATCAATACGTCTGAAACACAGCTATGGAGACACTTCTTAATTAAATCTTCCAAGGCATAACCAAGTACAAATTCTTGGTAAAGTGTTCAAAGTGTGAAGTATATGTAAAAGCACACAATAACTAGAACATATTATGCTTGAACTGCATTATGTTTGAACAACTGCGTGACATATTAGAAGGAAAAAATAATTGACTGTGTTGAAAACTGTATTGTAGATAAAGGTACGTCATGTACTACTGTTACTTTGTAGTATCTTTAAAAGAAGATGCACCTAAAATACTAAAGAAAAGGGCTAAACAATGTAATAACTCATCAGAAAATAGGGATATCAGTTTAGATTCGACTATACCTAATCACAGTGCAGAAGATATGCTGTAAATTATTCTTCCAATTCAGAGCCTAAAAAGAATACCAGTTCTTTAGATAAAAAAATAGCAATTTAAAAATTGTTTTATTATCAAAGAAAGTTTCTAAACATAAAAAGAAAAACAGTACTACAGATTATATGCCACTGCTTAATATAGGTAAAATGAACATTAAGACACTTCCTCCTCTAGAAAGAAATAAGTAAACTTATCAGCAAATTTAACAGTTGCAGTTCCCTAGAAACTGATATTTAAATCTCTTAAGTCAATGCCAGTAAATGTGACAATGCTGAATTAGATACGGATCTCACACATGGCATTTTGTTCACCAGAGCAAACATTCATGAGGATGAAATGCTAGAAACAAATCCTCTAACTGAAAATACAGTAGCGATACAAGTTACTAATAAATTATTCATCTTCACACTATAATGATACACTACTCACTGGTTCAATCGAGCCACCACCTATTCAGTACCCAGAAGTCAACACAGTACCTAATGAATCTAAAAAAACAATGGAGACACAACAGTTTTAATAGTAATGGGAAAGCAGTACATATAAATAAGAAAAATAAAGAGGCCTCAGGAGGACAAGCTACCAGAGTAGAAAGTTCTAGTTATACCACAACAGTTCATTTATCAACTTCAATGAAAGCATTACTTAAACTAAGAAAGACTACAACTAAAGTCTGTTGGGTGTAAAGTAAAATTTACAAGCTACAGTTCAAATAAAAATAATAACCAAGTCGTGATATTGGCAATGTATGTTCAAGCTACTACAAAGAAAATTTAAGTGACAGACAAAAATAAGGGTAACTATTTCATCACTCAGGTTTAAAATTAAAAGATGTTCCAGACTTAAATCAGTAAACTTTTTAAGGGCGGCTAGAACTACAACCAGATATTAATCCATTGAGGAACAATCTTCAACATACTTTGAATACTGAATCAAATAACACTGAAGATGCATTCAGTAAAACATTTCAATCTTTGAAATGAAATGACTACACTTTCCTAAAATCACTTCTACTCAACACTTTGCTTAGGCAACTTTTTACACTTATTCAATTAAATTTATTACATACGTGAAAGAGTTACAGAATAACAAGAGAATGTCAGTAATGGATCTTTTTAATCTTGGCTATTATGATTGTGAGTTTGTTGGTAGTGTAACCAAACTGCACTTAAAAGTATTTTAGAAGTAAAACGTGCAAGGAAGACCACATACAGAAACAGAAGCCCTGACCATATTATGTAAGTATATTTTGCAAACCTCACAGTCTTAGGAATAAATTTCAGGAATTAAACAACATAATAAAACTTGAAATTCTATCTGTGGCTGCAATTACTGAGCCATGGGACACAACAAACTTGACCTTTTTTAGATTAAGAACAAATTCATTTAAGGCAGAAAAAGAATGGTGGTTGCATGCTACTTTTACTTCATAATTTATTATCATCAGTACTAAATTCTATGACTAATTGTGTTGAGATATCAGTTGTTGATCTTAATGTAATGTTAGTTGGAGAAAATATAAGACTGATATTCACATATAGGAAACCATCCATGGATCCAGAAATGCATTATGACTTTTTACTCAATTTAGAGACTTTTCTAAGACATAAAGCATGTTATTTTATTAGTCACTCTAAATTATCCAAAAATAAATTGGGACATTTATATATCTAATTTAACAGGTGAACTAGATCTCCTTAACATCTTAATGGATTATCGCAAATAATCAGAAAACTGACAAAGGACAAAAATATTGTTGACATTGCTGCCAAATGTCAGAATTTAATAAAGAATGTTGATATGCATCCCCTTTGGGAGCCTCTGATCATATCTCATTACACAAGCTTTGATTAAAAGTAGCACACTCCTACCAGAAACAATTCATAAGTAACTGGGATATGCCAGCTTAGAAAAAAATGTTAATATACCTTGAATCGACTATTTGCAACTCAACTTGCACTAAAGACAAAGGTAGTTTTCCCACTGGTGAAATTCAAACACAATTAAGTTATTTAAAAATATGTATATTTCAGTAGTACAGGAAAATATCCTACACGTGGAAATAATCTGTTCTTAATAAAAATTGTACAAATTTGAAGTCATCATTAAGGCAGGATAAAATTACATTTCAAATGAGATTATTTATAGCTGATGTAATTGCTACTAGGAAAATAGTTTTCCAAGACAGAAGCTACAAGAGGATGCCGGCTCAAAAGGAGGAAGAATTATGTGGGACAAAACAAAATTTAGATTCCATGGTGGGAGGCATAGTTTTATGGGGGGGTTTAACAAGTTAGTGCCTCTCAGAAAAGTTTTTGATAGTTTATGAGACAATATTTGGTCCCGCATTCCCAATATGAAAATTAGAGATTGCTGCTAATTGGACTCTAATGGTTGCTGCAGCTGCTCCCTCATTAAAAAGCTTAGCCAAGAATTCTAGAATGGATGATAAAGGTGCTGAGTAGGAATCAATATGACTCTGAAGCCCAGACTGAAAATCTCTTCCCATTTGCTAAGGTATAGTTTTCTCAGAGACGTCTTATGAGAAGATGTGTAGGACTTTTGGGTAAAGTTGTTTAGCCTGGCAATATTTGGAACTGGAGCAGCTATGCTGTCAACCTAAGGGAGTGAAGAGATGAGTGGAGAGCCCCCGACGAGTGGGTCAGAATGTCTGGCACTGGGTCTGGTATCCAAGGCTCTTCCCAAAGATGAGGCTTCAAGAAGGGGAACCAGATCTGATGAAGCTAGTAAGGGGCTATCAAAATTAAGTCCTTCCAAGAGTGTTGGCTTTCTGGAGAACTTTTGGTATCAGAGGAAAGGGAGGAAATGCATACAGGACTCCCGGAGGCCAATTATGTACAAGTGCATCCCTTGGGGACTCCCCCAATGGGGGGATTAAGGCAAAAGAAGTTGCTGCATTTTGTGTTCATGGCCATGGCAAATAGATCACAGCAAGGTTGGCCCTATTTGCGAAAAATTATTTCCACTACGACTTTCACTCGTGGCATCAGAAATGCTCTGCTTAGTTTTTCCGCTATCACAATGGATTTCCTCGGGATGTGTGTTGCTACTAGAAAGCGCTGGGAGGACATCACCCACTGCCATACTCTCAGAGCCTCTCAACAAAATGGGTATGATCTGGCTCATCCTTATGTACCACACGACTGACGTATTGTCCATCGGTATTGCAACAGTACCTATCGGAAGAGAATCTTGGAATGCTTGCAACACCATCAGCATTGCTCTCATCTCTAGTACACTGATGTGCAAATCAGCCTTGTGATCCTGCCAAGTGCCTTGGTCTGTTCTTCCCCCCACCCTATCTGGGAAGCATCCATGGTCACTGTGGCTACCAGAGTAGGTGGGGAAAACAACTGACCTACCATTACCTGGTCGGAGTGAAGTCGCCAACGGAGGTCCTTCTTGCAGGACTCTGTCAGTGTTATGACGTGGGACATAGGAAGTTCTTGCATGGACCACTGGGTGAAAAGGAGCCACTGGAGGATTTGCATATGTAGTCTTGCCAGAGGAATCACATTTATTCCTGCTGCCGTAGCTCCCAGTGCCTTTAGAGCTGTCCTTGCCTGAACCTCATTTTTGAAGAGGACATCCCAGATTTGAAGACTAGGAGACTGCACTCTGTCTGGTGGAAGTCTGACTACCATGGTTTTGGTATCTAACACTGCGCCGATAAAAATGATATGTTGAGATGGAAATAAGGCAGAATTTTCATAATTTACTGAAATCCCTAGCTGTGCACAGAGTTTCAGGGTAGTGTTTCTTGCTTGAATGAGTAGGTGCTTGGTAGTGGTGGTTAGGAGACAGTCATCCAGACATGGAAGCACCTGGAATCCGAGATGCCTCAGGTGAGCTGTGACTACTGCCATGCATTTGCTGAACACTCTAGAGGCTGTAGTGAGGCCAAAGGAAGAGCTCAAAATTGAAAGTGACTGGCTCTCACCCGAAAGCGCAGGTGACTCCTGGATGGCCTGTCCATTTTTATGTGGTAGTACGCATCCTGGAGGTCTATAGAGCACATCCAATTGTCTTTCCCTAAAAAGCGAAGTATTGACTGCAATGTGACCATCTGGAACTTTGTCTTCTTCACAGACTTGTTTAGTTTGCTGAGATCTAGTATAGGTCTCCAGTCCCCTGTCTTCTTTGGAACTAAAAAGAACCTTGAGTAAGTTCCGGATTCTATCTGGTCAGCGGGGACTGACTGGATGACTTTTTTCTAGCAAGTTTTAAACTTCTAAGGTTACTTATTCCCTGTGACTGGGTGGAAAATCTGGGATGCTCTTTAATTTTGGGGGTAGCATGAAGAAAGGAACTGAGTAACCTCTGGATATGATACTTTGTACTCACTTGTCTTTTGTTATCATTAACCAGGCTTGTGGCTACAAAGATAAGTGACCCCCAACTGCCTCCAGAGAGGGACAGGCAGGCCTCCTTTCAGGACCGCTGAAAGGGTTTACTGAAGAAAGATTCTCAGTCTCCTTGGTTTTGCAGACCCCCCCCCCTCTGCTGCATGGCCGGCATCTTTCATTATTACCTCCTCCTCTGCGCTGGAAAAAGATTAATCCTGTGTGTCTAGAAAAGCCCTCCGGGATTTTCGGAACCACATTTTTCCTCCCTTTTGACCCTTTGGATAGGGTCCAGAAGGTGTGGAAAAATGGACTCCAACGGCAGAGCATCTTTCCTTCTTGTTCACACCTGGTTAACGTTTCCTTGACTTTAGGCCCGAACAAGGACAGGCCATCAAATGGGGTATCAACAAAGGGTGACTTGAAAGGTTCTGCAAAATTACACAAGTGGATCCAGAAATGTCACCTAAGGGCAATTCCAGAACCCGCTGATCTGCTCACTCCATCGGCTGCACAAGAAACGAGCCTCATGGATGAGTTAACTACTGAACTGAGGGTGGCAAGCTGTGAAGATAACTTATCTGCTACCCCCGCAGCTACTGTACCTTGGAGCATCTCCAAGCTCTTTCAGGAGATCTCTCTGTAACCTTTTAAAATGTGTAAGGTAATTCAGGGACCTAAGGTTAAAGGCCGCTGAAGAGAACATGGGTTTTCCGTACCCTTCCATCGTATGTGACTCTTTATTCGGGGGATGGACAGACGTGGAAGTCTCTGATGACTCCTTTTTCGTGGCTGCCACCACCACCATAGCATCTACAGGGACTCCTCTGGTCAAAAAGGCTTTGTCATCTGGAGAGGTGATGAATTTGTTAGGTCTCCTAGGGACAGGTTCCACTGTGTCCGAAGACTCCCATGCCTTTCAACAAACTAGCTCCAAGAGTTTGTCAAAAGGCAGAGACACCCAAGGTGGCTGAAGGGCGAGACCCAAAAGCCTTCAAGTATACAGACTCTTCATTAGAAGGGGTAATGGGCTTCCAGTTGCCTCTCTGTTTAAGGATTTCCAAGATGTCTGCAAAGGAGACATCTTCAGAGGGCGACCGTGGGGACCCTGCTGACTCCTCAAGGTCTGTATCTGAAGTGACTGACTCGTCCGGGGAGTCTACATTCTTCTTCTTACATAACTTCTTCCGAGGAACCTGTTTGAAAGGGCATTTTGAAGAAGTTTCAGAAGAGAGGGGCTCGCCCAATGGGCATCTTGAGGCTTAGGGTCTCTACACTTCTGTGGAATTGTCTGTGTAGAGATGGATACTGGTACTTCAGGGGATGGAATGCCTGGATCCGACTGTTATGATGCCCGTGGTGACCGAGTTCCTCTTCCATGGTCAGAAGAGACTCCTGGTTCCGAGGTATCGGAAGGTCTCCCGGCACCATATGGGTTGGCCCCAAAGCCGAGGTAGGAGCTGAACTCACCCGAGCTGAAGCCCCAAGAGGCAAGTTCAGAACCAAAAAAGGTTTTGGTCTGACTATCCTCCCCGGACCCAACCAGTGAATGTCAGCTCCTAGACACCTCAGACGGCACCGAGGTAGTCAGAGTGGTCAGAACCTATGAGCCTGAAACAGGTCTCAGCTCCGATGGCTCCACAACTACCCGTTCCATGCATTCTGACACCAAAACCATCAGTGGGGTCAGAGGGGAAATCGAAGACAAGGGGATGGGTGCAGTCAGTTCCAAACTTCTCCGTGTTGGCTCCGACAAAAGTTTGGCCAGCGCCGTGTCCTAAGTAATCTCTGCACCACACGATCCACATCATAGTCAGACAGGCTTTTGGAGGATCGAGAGGATGGAGCGAATGCTACAGATTGTAAAAGAAGTGACCTGAGCATCGAAGAGACCAGCTCCAAGACATGGAAGCGGCTCCGAACTTGAACTGTCATCGGATCTGAAACAGGTGGAACCAAAGCAGAAGGTCTGTCTATCCTGGTCAGATTTTTTTGTAACTGTTGGAGACATTCTAGGCAGTTAGAGGCTTTGGCATGAGTGGAAGGAGACCCAAAACTCTAAATATAATACTATATGGAAGGCACACAATTATTAAAGCAATCTAAACTATTTTAACTATAACTCTACAAGCTAAATATCACTGCAAACAGGACAGGGAATGCAAAGGCCTAACAGCAACGGCCCAAGAAAAAGAACCACACACTAACTAGAAAAACTTCAAAAAGAGAGTTTAAGGACTAAGACTATATATATATCTACTTAAGAGGCCAAGTTATTTAAGCTAGAAAGTACATTATAAATTCAACTATAAATGTAGGTAAACAATGAAAAAGATAATCCATTTATCCAGAGCTAGTCACACGACCTGATCTGTTTCAGCGACAATCAAGATCTGGGGAAGGCAACAGAGCATCATGGGATAGGGAAGGAGCCCCAAGCTAGTTTTAAACCTCGAGCTTTAGTAAGCGGTCAAGTCGGAACCGAGGATTGGTTCCGAATCCATCAGTATAGAATGAAGACAAGATAGGACAACATCACAGTCACTAATACACTTTCATATGAAAAACAATAACAGTTGTTGGGTAATGAGACATATGGGATCTCTGTTAAAATCTTTTTCACTGGCAGATGAAAGAAATATGGTTCTTTTATATGTAACACCATTTTTAGAGTAGTATAATACATTCTGCATATGCACATGTCCCCAGTTATCTACATATCAAATCACAGTTTAATTTCTCCAAGTCTTTTGGGTTTCTAATACCATGAAAGAAAAAGACCCCATTCCTAAGTCAAAGTGTGATTAAAGTTTGTGAAATTAGAAAGGTTTCAGTTTTTTTATGTTAGCCAATCTGCTCTTCACAGCACCAACAAATTGCCCAGAATCGATTCCTTCTGCAATTCGTATGGAGTTACATGTATCAGCAGCATATCTAAATAAGACTGTAAATTATTTTTTGAGACCCATTGCTCCTACTGGGACTGTCTTGGTATCCTTCCTCCACATTGCCCTCATTTCAGCCTGCACATCCTAGTATTTTATAAGTCTGTGGCTCTGTAGAAAAGACACATCACTGGGTACAGCAATTTCAATGATCAATGCTACTTTTGCCTTTTCATAGACTACTATATCTACTTTTCTCACATCTATTTTTTAACTGTTGGTAATGGGTGATCACATGTGATAAAAACTTCCATCATTCTCTATAATGCTTTGTGGCTCATGTTTCTAATGATTCTCAGCTACTTCAATATTGTAATTTTTGCACAACCCCCAATGCAACAGTCCTGATACATTATTATGAATTTCAGTATACAGGCCCTCTATCATTAATGCATCACATCCAACATGATGTGCAATTTGTTTCCAATTCTGTTTTACAGAACCTGTATTTGTCTGTTTCTCCCACATGCTCAATGGACTTTTTGTAAACTAACATGTAAAATAAGTCCACTATCCTGGGCTGTCACTATTAACCTTTCATCTTCTGGTTTAAATTCGCCTCTCCTTAACCATTCCTGCATCAGATCCTGATCGACTTGAGGCTGTTCCAGGAGTTGTTTGTATTCACAAATATATTTATGCCTTTTCCACATTTTTGCCTTCTCATACAATCATTCTCCTTATATTCTTTCATTTTTTGGTACATTCAGTTGCTGCCTTTTGTTTGTCTATTTCTGGTTTGGTTTCCATTTCCATTAATGCCAACATGATTCTGCTAAACTAAGCAAGGAAGTCATCTTAGACTTGTTCTCTTCATGTTTCAAAACTTCCACTATGTTTGGATCTGATGAGGTCAGCAGCAGACCTCCCAACCGTTCCGAATTACTCGTTTTTTATCGAGATTTGGGGTCCAAATGAAGGGGTGCCACGATTACAGAGTGGCACCCCTTAATTTCCGATTTTTCTTTTGCTTTTTTAAAACTTTCTCGCTGTCGGAGCTGATGTCATCACATGTGCAATGACGTCAGCGCCGTTAGGCTACCAGCCAGTCGGAATTGAGCTCAAGGAGCTCGCATCATCATTTCCGGCTGGCTGAATTACGTTAACGGCGGGAATTGCAAGCTGGTGGGCTGCGAAGCAAAATTAAGTTAACAGCGGGAATCGCCGAGCCGGGATTAATGATAGCCGGGAATTGCAAGCTGTTTGCCCAGCTGGGGGGAATTGCAAGCTGTTCAGGATTAATGGCAGCCGGGCCGGGCCGCGAAGCAGAATTTAAGTTAACAGCGGGAATCGCTGTTCAGGAAGGATTAATGGCAGCCAGGGAGGGAGGAATACTCAGGGTAAGTGTGTGTGTAAAAATAATAGTGGTGGGTACATACATAAATGTCCTGGGTATTGCAAAATAAGTCAGAAATTGTATCCCCAGAGTATCTAGATCCTCAGAGCTTCTGAAAGCTGTCATTCCTGACTGACTGTACAGGAGAAAATATGCTTTCATGTTGGCTTACAGGCAAGAGAAAGTGTGCTGTGTTCTCTGCTTATTTAACAGAGCAACTGCTTTTGTTTTGTGTTTTAATGGCTGCAGAAGAACGTGCTTTCAGTTTCATGTACATATTGGCTTGGCTTACAGGAAGTGAAAGTGTGTGCTTGCCTTGCTTATTTAACAGAAATTGCTTTCGTTTTATTGTATTTTAATGGCTGCAGGAGAAAATGTGCTTTCATGCTCACGTTGGCTAACTTGGCTTACAGGCAAAAGTGTGTCCTGTGCTCTCTACTTAGAGAAACTGCTTTCATTTTACTTGTATTTTAACGGCTTCAGGAGAAAACGTGGTTTCAGTTTCATGTACATTTTGGCTTGGTTTACAGGAAGAGAAAATGTGCGTTTGTGCTTTACTTAGAGAAACTGCTTTCCTTTTACTTGTATTTTAACGGCTGCAGGAGAACATGTGCTTTCATGTACATATTGGCTTGGCTTACAGGAAGAGAAAGTGTGTGCTTATTTAACAAGGAAATTGCTTTTGTTTTACTAGTATTTTAACGGGTGCAGGAGAAAATGTGCTTTCATGTACATATTAGCTTACAGGCAAGAGAAAGTGTGTGCTTTAACAGAGACTGCTTTTATTTTGATTTTACTGCTGCAGGAGAAACTATGCTTTAATGTTCATATTGACTTGCAGGTAGGGCAACGTGTGCTTTACTTATTTAACAAACTGCTTTTGGTTTACTTAACAGCTGCAGCAGAAAGTGTGTCTGAGAGAGACTGGAATGTTGGCTCATAAATACGTTTGGTCTGTTTCTCTTAAAAATTTTGTTTTCTGGCAAATCCAATGAGAACTAATTTCACTAAATAATCATTGCCATTTAGGTTTCAGTCTTCCTGTCTTTCAGGAAATGCATGCTTGGTAACACAAAACATTTTATACTATCATACAAGCAATGTTTAAAATGTGTCCCTTGTTTTGGTCTTTTGTCCCCTTCCCAATAAATTTTTGGTTATTTCCAGATTTCTTATGCTGCATAGGTCTTCAGGGGGAGAGGAGTATAGTGCTGTTTATAGTAAGTGTGTTTGTGTTGTCAGTAGATGGGTTGAATACTTACTTTTGATATAGAAGGCTGTGAGTTCTACTCCCACAGCATGTAGATTGCTGATACTGTACTCTCTTATACTTTGCAGTCCTGAGAATGTTCTCTTTGGAAGAGATGGCTAGTAATTATGAGCCGGTTATCAGTTTACCATCAATTCCCTGTTGTAATATTACTAATTACTAGCTTATTTTTTTTTATGCAACATAGGCAATTTATATTTCAAGGGCAACAGGCAAGTTATTTGTAGATGAAACAATGAAATATTAAGTTGTTTGCTAGCAGCAACCTCTTCATTACTTACATTATCTCCTTAATGTGGAAATATTATGTGACTTTTACTTCTGCAGAGATTGTGCATATTTACTGATACTGGTGGATTGTAGACATTATTCATACTTTTATGAAGGAAATGTTCTGAACTGGGCAGTTTAGTCAAATATTGGTTCATGCTGCTTGATTAAGTATCCTGCTGCTTGATTAAGTATCCTGCTGTTTTTTATATTTGTTTTACCTTCTACTGCTTACCTAGAGCAAGCTTTAACTGTTTTCATAGTTATTTACTGCATTTTTTATCTGCACTTAAAAGTACATTTTAGTCGAAATTAGTCTAATTCAAGTCGAAAAGTGTTTGTTTGCTGTTTAATTTAATTGTTTGGCTGCCCACTAAAGTGTGCTAGCCTGTACTAATGACTTATTGCCTTTTCTGCATTTAGCGTGGAGTTGCCACTAGAGCACCATCGGGCAGCGCCGGTTAAACAAGGTTAAACTATTTCTGGCTCCGTAAAGTCTGCTCTTCATTTTTCCCTTAGAACTGCTCTACTTGTAATCTAAACAGTCTATTCTCTATCTGTAAAGCTCAGCACTTGTTCCTAAAGCATTTTTTAGTCAGGTAAAGCACTTCTATATTATACAAAGTACTTCATTAGCTTAAAACCCCCTTGAGTACCCACTTCCCTATAGGTCCTTTCTGACTCAGTTACACAGAAAACTTTTTTTCATTTCTTCTAGCATGTCAAAGGGTCAGTTGCTAGCGTCCTCTACTGCTCAGCTGGTGAATCTGGGAATATTGAGGCAATGTTACAATTGCCTCATGTACACAGACAACCCTCTCCTCCTCCCACAAAACACAAATACATGCGAGAGATGCAACTATATAGCCAAACTGGAGGCTGAGCTCTCTCAACTCAGGACTGGCAAAACCAGACAGGAGGAGAAGGTAACCACACACACCATAAACCCAGTCTCACATAGAACTATCACAACTACAAATCAAACACATAAACACACAAAGACATACTCGGAGGCACTGATCAAAAATCTACCAAAACAGCAGAGGCCTCCAAAGCAGACACCCAAACAACTGCCACCTCATGACATAACACAAGCAACACATAGATCACAAAGTCAGTGTGCAAATCAGTCACAGCCCTTAAGGCCAAACACAATGCCAGACACACTTGTCATAGGTGACTCCATAGTCAGACACACTGACGTCCCACTCACCAGACTGAACAAGGAGAGGGTCACAGTAAGCTGCCTGTCGGGCGCTAGAATCCGCCACATAACACAAGCACTCAGGTCACTCCACAGCAAGTACAAGTATGACTCAGTCATTGTCCATGCCGGTGTGAATGACCTGAGACATACCTCCCTGGACTACATGAAAAGAGACATAAAGGAGCTCTCAGATTATGTAGCCCAGGCTGGTATGACCCTGACCCTGAGCAGTATCCTACCTTCACCAAGAATGATGCCACAATACAGAGACAAAATGATCAGTTTTAATAATTGGCTTAATTTCTGGTGTCATTCTTAGGGGATCCAATGTCTGTCTGCCTGGAATGACATGCTTGACAAGCCACGCTGCTTCGCAAGGGACGGCTTGCACCTGTCACCCCTGGGTTTCTGGATATTGGCAAAGGCTCTTGCCACCCCCATAGTGCCTTTTTTAGACAAGGCTCAAATTTTAAACCCACCGCCCTAGAAAACAATAATGGAAAAATCTAAGGGTAATGCTGCTCAATGCCAGAAGTCTAAATCTCAAGATGCACGCCCTCGAAGCCCTCCTCAGTATGGAGAACATCGATGTCTGTGCTGTGACTGAAACCTGGTTCAAGGCTCCTGAGAGCACCCCGGCACTATCAGGCTTTACCTCATATCATGCGTTCCGGCCCCAAAACCCGGACCGTACCACAAAAGGAGGGGGTGTATCCATATTCATCAAGGATACCCACACCTCCAGGCTGGTGGCAACTCACGAAGCATCAGAGACCATTCAGGTGCAATTAGCCATAGGCAAAACTGCTCTACAGTTTGTAGCATGTTACAGGCCACCCTCTCAAACTCAGGAACCCCACACAGCCTTCCTGAAGACACTGGAGAGTATAAATGTCTCTCCAAACACCATCATATTGGGTGACTTCAACTACCCAAACATAGACTGGGAACATTACTCAAGCCCCAATACCCTAGCCCAAAGGTTCCTGGAGTTCATAAACTCAAATGCTATGGAACAACTTGTCACCATTCCCACAAGAGGTGAAAATATACTAGACCTGATCATCACAAACATGGGGACAAAATGCTCCACACCGAAGTATATCCCTCATTGGTGAGATCAGACCATAAACTAATCTCACTGGAGATCCACATCCTGCCCCACCCCCAACAAAAAAGACCACAGTGAAGAACTTCTCAAAAGCCAACTTCACACTTCTTAAGACTGGTGTGGTATCCTTCAAGGCCCCTGAGCATTGGAAACCACAACCCACGCTGCTGAATCCCTTACAAATGCTTTCTACGAGCACCTCCAGGATTGCATGGATCAAGCAATCCCAAATAAAATCAAGACTCTTTCCACCAAAGGCAAGCGCCCGATCTGGTGGACCCCAGCCATAAACAAACTTTACAACAAGAGGAGAAAGCTACTACAAGATAGAGCAAAATCCCTAAAAGGGAAGACATCTCTGATCAATACTAGTAAAAAACTACGATCACTCATAAAATCATCCAAGGCCAACTTTGAGAGAAAAATCGCCAAGGACTGAAAAGACAATCATAAGGCCTTCTTTAGCTATGTTAGAAATCTGGGTGGAAACTCCCAGATATGCTCAGAATTAGTCCAAAATGATACAAAAATCAATGAACCCACAGACATTGCAAACATACTGGCAGACAGGTTCAGTAAAAATTCTCCCCAAAAGGAGAAATATCTATCCCAGCGAGTGTAGCCTCCCAATCATTTCAAATGCCCAGGTGAGAGCTGCTCTCTAAAGCTAAAAACACAACATCAATGGGACCGGATGGTGTCCCCGGCTGTGTGCTACACAAACTCAATGAGGAACTAAACCCACACATAAGGCTGCTGTTTAATCTTAGCCTTACCACAGGATACGTACCCAAAGAGTGGCGTACGGCAACTGTGGTCCCACTCCACAAAGGCGGTGCTTCTACGGACCCTGGTAATTACCGCCCCATAAGCTTAACAAGCCTGGTCTGCAAAGCTATGGAGAGGATCATAATGGAACTCATAAATAAAGACAAAGAGGACCTACAGACATTGGATCCTACCCAATTCGGCTTTGTCAAGGGCAGATCATGCCTCTTGAACTTGGTTGACTTTTTTGAAACAGTCACCAAGGCCGGTGATGAGGGTAAGGTAGTTCACACAGCCTACCTTGACCTTGCAAAAGCTTTCGACACAATACCCCACTCGGGTATCATAGAAAAGCTCACCAGCTTAAATGTAAACCCATATGTCACAAGATGGGTTGCAAACTGGCTCAAGGACAGAACCCACAGGGTTAGAGTTGCTGGTGCCATGTCAGACTCCAAGCCGGTCACAAGCAGTGTCCCACAGGGCTCAGTCCTGGGCCCCCTCTTGTTCGGCATCTACTTTTCAGAAGTGCAGGCAAACATAGGAGGATTGTGGCTGACAAAGTTTGCAGATGACTGCAAACTGGGCCATAGTTGAAAATCCATCAGACACAGATCTCCTTCAGAGAGGTCTCATAGAAACGGATAACTGGTGCCAGAGCCATTGCCTTAAGCTAAACGCCAAAAAATGTATAGTCATACCCTTTGGTAAAACAAGGCAACCCCAAGTTACCACATAGGTGGCAATCCATTAAGCACAGAAGAGGTTATCAGGGACCTGGGGACCCAAGTTGACAGTAACCTTTCTTTTGACACTCACATTGCCAAAGTGGTTAGGAGGACCTTCTACATTGCCCACCTGATTATGAAGGGATTCACATCCAGATCAAGGGAGGTCATTGTTCCCGTGTACTCTTCACTTATCAGACCAATGATTGAGTACAATGCCCCATTCGGAATGTATGTTACCCGACACCTGCAGCAATTGGAAAGACCCCAAAAGTTCCTCACCAAAAGGATAAAGGGGCTCAGAAATATGCCATATGCTGCCCGACTGAAGAAACTCCAGCTCTATTCAGTCGCATACCGTCTGCTCAGAGGTGACCTGTGCCTGACATACAAGGCCATGTCCAACCCGGAATTAATGGACATGCTCCACCTCAAAAATTCCAAATCCACCAGAGCCACAAGAGCAAGAGACTTAAACCTCAACACGGATATAAATAGGACGTGCTGGAGGGACAGATTCATCACCCAGAGACTCCCTATGCTGTGGAACAGAATCCCGGTCCATGTGAGACAGAGCACCTCGCTGGCTCTGTTCAAGAGGAATCTTGACCAGTGGATGGGAGATCATAGGTTTACCCCGGGGATCATCTCTGTATCATTGCTGGACAGAGGCACGGCAAACTAATGGGTATAGTATTCTTCAACCTAAGGGGTGGTGAAAGCCACACAACTCTGGCTAGGCTTATAAATGCCCTAGGGCAGATAGCCTAGTATGAACCTAAGAACCTATGCATTTTGTTTCATTTCTTACTGTAAAGGTGTTCAAAACAATAAATTTAAAACGCGCTGTAGCAAGTATGCTGTACTATACAAGGAATATAATTTAATATTGTCCGGAAGATGCATCAAAGAACACATGTAATGTTTTGTGTGCAAGGGGGCCTATGATTTGAAAACAGCCCAAAGCTAATCTTACCACTGGCCAGATGCATTTTCTTTGTGGGTTTCAATGCTGTTTCAATATGTGAGTTTCAAGGGCAGAGAAGTTATAATGCTAAGTCTATTTTCATCGTGAGACTGTATTGCTTTGTTTAGCAGAGGTCTAGTAGTGTTTATGCTATAAAATGTAAAATAAACTTTTTAAATTAATCCAAATATTGTAGAAATAAAGCAGTAAGCACATTATAGTGTTTATGGTAAATAGGGCAAATTAACCAGGTAATGGTACACTGCAATGGCTGCAGGGGGACTCTGGTGCCATTTTTGGTTATCTGTTCTTCAGTTTGCGTTTGAACGTTGGTATCCCACAATTCCACTGGAGTGGGTGGAGTTACATAATTATGTATGCAAATTATATGTTAATCAGCGTACAGATTTGTACCTATTTTTCATGGGCCTTGTCCAGATTTTTTATGTTTCCAGGTTAAGAGGTATGGTCAGCAGATATGTATGCTGTCCTATGACTGCAGAAATATAAATGTAATCAATTCCAATGAGGCCCATCCCTCCTTCAGAACGAGGAATATATAGTCTTGGTATACACGGATTCTTACATATAATTTGATAAGCGTGAAACATTTTTCACGTTTTCCTGTCCGTCCAACTGATCCAATAGCTTTTGGGGCCAATCGCCCCAAAACTGTAAGACAGAACAGGAAGAGCAAACTGGTTTATAGCTTTGCCTTTGTTCCTAGAAGTCATGTCTTTTTTTCAGTATTAATTTTTGTCTTCTAAAATATTCCTTACTGAGTTTTGTTTGCATTTGTTCAGGTTTTATTGTTGATCCTTCATAAATTCTCAAATATGTAAGCACTCCCTCCTGCTCAAGTTCCTTTATATCATATTCCTTTCCCAGACGGATATTTCCTTTGTACTGCAGCTTTCTTGCTTTAAATGTTACTTTTGCACATTTAACAAGATCAAATTACATTCATATACCATCTGAGAAAGTTCTGACTACTTCCAGTTGTGCTTTCAGCTTATCTGATAAACTATACAGATTTAAATTGTCCACAAAAGAAGATGAGAAGTCTTTACCCTATGTTGTTTTCTGGCAGCCAAATTGTAACCATGTAATCTGTTAAGTAGACAGCTTAATGGGTTAAGGGCAGGACAAAAGAGCAACAGTGAAGAAGAGTTACCTGGAATACCGCCCTTAGAATTTTTAACTCTGGGATAATAATTTGTCCTTTACCATGCCTTAGCATCAAAGTGGTTTGCCACTGTTTTGTGGTTACTGTAATGTAACTGACCAAGTATGGTGATCATAAACATCTGTAAGCAATTCTTTATGCACGAATGTGGGATGCTGTGAAATGCTTTTTTGTAATCTATCCATGCCACACAGACTCTTCCCTTTTTTACAATTCTCCATTATGAATTTATTTAACAACAAATGATCCTTGTTCCATATGACTTTGTTTTGTTACCCTTTTGTTCTATTGCCATGATTGGACTTTCTTCTAAATGACTATAAACATCGTCAGAAGGCAGGTTATTGGTCAATAACTTTTAGGATAGCTTACAGGTTCACTCTTAAGGAAGAGTATCATTTTTTTCCCACTGTTAATCACGCTGGCATCTGTTCGTGGTTCTTATATAAGCAGAGCTTACTCAGGACTAAATCTTTGTGTAAAGATGTTAATACTTTTAGCCAGAAGTTAGGTACTGCATCTAGGCCTGGGTTTTTTTTCCAGTTAGGAGGTTTTCTTAATTTTGTTTCAATATCTCTGGCCATTTCTTCATCCCATTTCATATCCTGTACATTTGAACTTCTTACTGTTTCTTTTACATTTTCTATACATTCAGCATCTTTATTATGTTCACAGGATCTTCCTAGATATTTCTCCAGAATGTGTCTATTTCTTCTTTTTTGTTGGCATTTCTAGTCCTTTGCCTGGTTTCTCAAGTCTCTTTAAAGCTTTCTGGGGTTATCAATGAATTGCTTATTTTTTACCGTTCCTCTAGATTGAACTGCACTTCCTTTACGGTTTTCTGCCTGTGCTTATATCTTTTACTATTTGCAACAATGTATGATAAATCCAGGTCTGTTCTAATCCTGCGAGATGCCTTTATCACGTCTACCTTTCTAAGTACTTTTGCTTATCTGTTCCCTCTTCTATACTCTTAACAGTGACACTTCTTGTCTTAATTGCTTTATACTTTTCCCTATTCCATACTTCCATGATGGCATTTGATTTCTTTCCTTTATTTCCCTTACTGCCTAGTATTTGAGGTAAGACTGTTATAATTTAGCTGCACAATAACGCATTTATTTACCTCTGTTATGTCACATGAATTTCTGTTAATAGTCTTATTTACTGTGTTCGTTTGTTTTATCAAACGTCTAACATTTTGAGTATTATTGACTTTCTGTATCTATTTCTTTCATTGATCTTAATGTTGGTCTCTATTAAATCAAGAAATTCTTCCCTTAGATAAATGTTCTTCTAAACCGAGGGCATAGTCTTTGTTCTCTGTTTCCTGCGAGCATTCTACAAAAACTTCCACAACATATTCTTGTGAAATATTCTCTTCAGCTACATCTTATGTCATCCATTGCTCTTTCATACAGGACCTCACTGGGCTATCAGTCCACAACCTTGATTGTGTCAGAGTTGCAACTGTTTCCTGTTCCTTCCCTTGCTCTGTAACTCCAACTGAACTTTTGTACTGGTTTCTTACTAAAGTCTCCAGAGTATCTTCATGTGGCAACTGATCAGATGCTTCCCATTCCACCTACTTCTCCTAAATTTGGGGGCTCACTGTTCTATCATGCTATGATGTTAGGAGAATTGGATTTTCTACACTAAATCCTTCACTTCAATTGCTATTTAACTTTTCCATTATTAATCCTCTTTTCTACTTCCCCCTTTTTCTTATTTTTTGTATTGTAAAATTTTCCATATCTGGATGCCTTTGCCTGTGTTTCTCCAAATAACTTTGGTGCTGCTTTTTGTATCTATTAGTTTGGCTTTCTCTTTTGCATAAATATTGCACCATATTAAATCTTTCTTTCTCATGTCAGTTATGTCAGTACTTCTTCTTCAGAGGTTTCTCGCCTTACCCGTTTCTCCTTACTTTTGAGACTAATCGTTCTATCATGCCATGACATGTGACCTGTGTTAAACTTTCTACACTAAATCCTTCACTTTGCAGGTACCCCATAACTTCAGCTTCTATTTGCTTAATGTTCTACTTCACTAATCTTCTGTTCTACATTCCCCCTTTGTCATATTTTTGTATTGTGAAATTTTCCACATCTGGGTGCCTTTGCCTGTATTTCTCTTCAAATATCTTTGGAGCTGCTTTTTTGTACTGATTAGGTTGGCTTTCTCCTTTGCATAAATATTACACCATATCAGATCTCTCTTTCACATGTCCATGTTTTTTATTTATACATTTCAAAAATCTCTAGGTTTTCTTGTTTATATTTTTGCATTTCTTCAGCTGCTCCTTTTTCCAAAAGGTCCAAGTTTATTGGTCTATATAATGCCTTTTCATGAATCTGTTGTATTAATGAACACAACTTTGCATTTGAAGCTTTTGACAGTTTTTCTTATGCAAGTATTTTTCTTTCTTCTGATTTCTCTCTCAATCTTTTCTATCCAGAAATTCTGTGTTTCTTGCATAATAGTAATGTATGATTTATTTCTTATCAACAGTCCACTCTATCGCCTTTATGGCTCCTTTTTTGGCCTGTCAATTTTTTTTTTTTTTTTTGTGGGCCATCCTCCTCCTGAGTATAGACTTTGCTTTATCCTCCATTTTCTTCAACAACTCTTCTGCCTTAACACCAAAGTATCATACTGTAATGGAACATCCAATAATTTTGCTTTAACATGATCAGGCAGATTCTGTTCCTTTAACCAAGCATGCCTTCTAATGACAGAACCCGTGACAGTGGCCCTGCAAGAGGCCTCCAGTGAATCAAAACCACATTGCAAAGTATGCTTTCCACTTGTTCAGCTGCATGCAATAAATCCTGCATTTCCTTGTTATCAGAACATTCAGAATTTGTCAACATTTTCTGTTTTAGCAGTGACATTAAGTATTGCTGATATTTAAGCATATGAAACTGACAATTTAAAGCCCTTACAGCCAAGGTAGCAGAAGTGTAAACTTTTTTCCCCATCTGTCCAGTGCCCTAGAATCCCTATCAGAGGGGACAGGGTTTTTTGTAGTGGAAGCCTTGATCCCTTTGGGACCCTGAGATATAGTTTCTGGGTCAGCAGCAGGGTTTTTATATAGAAATTTATGAGAGTCTAGAACCCTGTAGTATCTGTCTGGCTTAACAGGTGCAGGGGGTAAAGAGTCAGGAGACAGGTCGGACTCTGAAAATACATCATCTACAATGTCTAGAACAGGTGGAATAGTAAGAGGTCTGTGTTGAGGTAGTAAAAGAAAGTCTCTGAGCCTTTCATTAGATTCTGAGTAATCTTGGCTCTCCCAGTGAAAATGATCCCTCATGGTATGCAAGGTTTCCCCAAAAGAATAATCCTCAGGAGGAGAGGCTGAAGTAATAGATTCTTCAGCATCAGAATCCTCATAAGGAGGAAGGGAGTATCCCTGTTCAGTAGAGGAGTCAGAGGAAATGGAAACCTGATCAGAAGAGTCATATTCTGTCTCTTGCCTAGGCCTCTGATCAGGAGGGGGATGGGAACCCCTGATCAAAGTAATTAGGTCTTCGGCCATTTTAAGCATCTGTTTCTTAGGCACGGAAGTCTGCCCAGGAGAATGCTGTACTTGTTTCTTTGTCTTTAGAGCTGTTTTAGTCTTTGCCTTTGCAGCTGAGGTTTGCTTGACATAACTGTGTAGGTCTGAAAACACCCTCAGAAGCCGATGCCTGCTCAGCGGCTCCTGACCCATCTGAGGGAATAGTTTCTGAGTGTCCAATACCTTGAGTATCCAGAGGCCTAGTCGGCTCCACGTGGAAGTCGGAAGCAGCCTGTGGCTCTGAGGTAGCGGGCATCAGGGGCTGTGAAAGTGCCTCACTGAGAACCGACGAACCGGCGATTGGTCTAGCGGAGGCCTCGTCGTCGGTTTTGGACCTCAGATGTCTGTCCTTTTCCTTGCGTTTTTTATAAACTCCAGTCATCGGCTGTTCCGATGGCATTATATAATTAAATCTTTGGCCAAAGTAATGAAAGGCAAAATCGTACTGACGCTTAATAGTGCGTTGGTTAAATATAGCACAAAACCGACAGTTAGCAACATCGTGGTCTGGGCCTAGGCAAGGAATACAGTAAGAATGAAAATCCTTATGAGGTATTTGCTTCCCACAAGAAATACAATTGTTAACTTTTTCGGACATCGGTCTGGAGCAAGAAAAAAGTTTCCCCAACGGGGTACTTTGCTTTATTGAAGACTTCGGATCTGAAATTCAATTTGAAAATCTCAGGAGTTGGCCGACCGGCACTTGCGAACTGCTTTTGCTTTGGGCACCGCGTGGCAAGAAAGACTCGGCTGCATCTTTTATACCCCTGGCACACTGATGTCAAGGAAGAGGCGACAGCAACAGACGCCGGACCAACACTTTGGAATTCAGGCCGACTGCGGGTAGCCTGCCAGCAGGATAACCCAACTGTAATGACTGCAACAGTGAAACACAATGAACATCTGTGCGGTTATATTCAAAACACCACTCAAACAAATTATTTTCATCTTCAACATCCAGTGCCGACAAGTAAATAAGAGCTTAACTGTTCAACCTAACAAATCACATGGATAAGTACACCTTCTCTGGCTGAGCTAGACAGCATTAAAAGCCTGATCAACTGAATGTCCGGGGAACCCACTCCTCCTTTCTGGTCTTAAACAAACTGAAATGGGAAAGTCAGGATGTTTAGAAAGACTTGTACGCTTTGCAATGCTTAACTGCATCTCAACTGGAAAAAAAAAAACTTCTCAATACTTTAGAAAGTCATTGCAGATTTAATACTCTAGTATCTACACTTTAATAACCTTTGAAAATCACATTTTCTGTTGTAATGTGGTTTTAGAGAAATCATGGCCTAAAACTGTACATCTCTTTCCTAGCTGCCAAAAATGCCACAGTATCTGCTCCTTTTCATATGGTGAGAAAAATAAAAAGCAAAATAGCTCTAGGTTTACCATACTTTTCAATAGGTAGAGATAAAGGCAACCGATAAGCTCTATTCCATAACTTCTTGGTCAATGTAGTCCAAAGCACCATCTTAGTTGAATTCAAATGCTCTGCATCCTCTGTGCTGTCCAAAACACCAGTCAATCTCAAATCTCTTCTTCTGGCTCAATCTCCTGGTGAAACCAGTTGCTGCACCACATACGTCGTCTATCCATTAATCTTTGACTGCCTTATTTCGAAAGTACAGTTGTGTAAAATCTTACCAAAATGGTAAAGGTCCTTCTCTTCTTCACTGTTACAGTATTCTTCACCTAAAGGTATTTCCGGCCAAGGATAGCCCAATGTCTGGCCAGTATACCAAAGCCTTCAGCTCTTATAAGTGCTGTACATCACACATATTCTTCGCACTCAAGACATAGATTATAAAGGTGATGTACAGACGCAAACACTCAGAACTAAGATTACCCTCAGCTACAAAGAGGAACATGTATGTCCAGAAGGAAAAATAGAGAGAGAAGGACCACTTGGCCAGGAGGGAAACAGACCATAGGACAAGAGTTAGTACAAATGGGGAAGGTGGAAGACGGAGAATACTGCAACAGTGAAGACGACATCTACTGTTATGGTAAGATTTTAAACAACTCTACTATGTCCTTCCATATCACTGTTGCAGCATTCTTCACCTAAAAGAGAGTACAAGACCTCAAGAGGAAGCCTGGGATGAGGAAGGCACAGAGGAACCCTCGGCAAACCCATGCAGAACAGCCCTGACAAAATCTGCTCTAGTCCTGGAAATAACATCCAACTTGTAATGTTTGGTGACGGTATGAACAGAGGACCAAGTAGTAGCCTCAGAGATAGAACTGGTATCTAGACCCTTGAAAAACGCACCACAGGAGGCAAATGCCCTAGTAAAATGTGCCTTTACAGACAAGGACAGAAATTTTCCATGAAAAGCATAACAGAAGGAAAGGGTCTTACAAATCTAGCAGGAGATGATTTGCTTAGAAAATGGCCAAACGCAAAGTCCTGGGATGAAAAGAAATAAGCTGTGCAGATCTGCGAATAACTTTAGTTTTTATCTAATTATTATCTGAGCTGTTTATGCAAATCCAATGTGTGAAGAACCTTCTCACTAACAGACTGTGAAGAAGGAAAAAAGAAAGGAAGATGACTGTAGACTGATTAAGGGATAACTCATTGACCACTTGTGCATAAAAGGAGGATTAGTATGAAGAGATATCCTGCCAGCAGGATAACCCAACTGTAATGACTGCAACAGTGAAACACAATGAACATCTGTGTGGTTATATTCAAAACACCACCCAAACAAATTATTTTCATCTTCAACATCCAGTGATGAAAAACTAAAAAGGGTGGAATAGCCATGACAGCCTGAAGTTCAGTCAGCCAAAAGAAGAACAGTCTTCCAAGTACAATGTTGTAAGAAAGCTGAAGAAGCAGGTTCAAAAGGAGCCTGGGTCAATTTTTCAAGTACAAAACTGAGGCCCCAAGAAGGGATAGGTTTCCTGGGAGACCTGATATGAAGGTTGCCTTTAAGGAATTGCTTGACCTTAAAACTAGAGGCCAAAAGAGGATTCAAGACAAGCAGGAAATTACTGACAAGTGAGCTCTTACTGAGGAATATGCCAACCCAGTGCATGCAGCAGATCACACAAACAAGACAGAACCACAGGAACCTCCACATATAGGAGATCCTGATGGAGAGAGCCATCAGACAGAAAATCTCTTCCTTTTCGACATACAGGATTTTCCTGGTAGTGGGTTTCCTGGCCTCCTAATGAACCTGGAGCATATCCTCAGAAAAGAGGTGCCAAAAAGGGATTGAAACCCCATCTCCCACAGTGTCAGTTGAAGAATGGACAAGTGAGATCAACAAGAGGTCCCTTGTCTTGTGTGAGAAGAGCCACCTGGTGAAGTAACTTGTGGTAATTGTCCCTGGCCAAGTAAGAGAAAAGGGAGAATAACTGCTGTCTGGACAAAAAGGGAGTCACCAGCAAAACTTGTGAGAGTCCTGCCTGATCTTGTGCAGAACCCATGACAACAGAGGAAGGGGTGGGAAGGAGTATAGAAACATCTCTTTCCAATGAAGACAGGGTGTCTACTTTCCAAATCACAGGACCTAGGACTCTGGAACAGAATAGAGGAAGTCATCTGTTGAGAGCGCGAGGTGAAAAGATCTGCCCGAGAAATACCCTACTGATGGACAATGCCCAGGATCACATCCCTTTGAAGCATCCATTTGTGAGCCTATGTTCTGGACCTACTCAGACAGTCTACTACTAGATTGTGCTCTGAAGAAATGTAAACTGCCTGAAGAGTCACTTGATACTGGATAATTAGATCCCAAACCTGAACAGCCAGCCTGCAAAGGAGACAGTACCTCTTCTTCCCCTGCTTGTTGACACACCACATCACTGTAATATTGATGGTGAAAACCTTTAGGGGCCCAGGATGAAAAAGGGAATGAAAAGCCTGTAAAGCAAACAGCAGAGTTCTCATGTCTTTTATATTGTGATGATCCAATCTCTGATGAGCAGGCCAGAAACCTTGGACGTTTAGGGGGCCACAACAGGCACCCAACCCCCTGTCTGAGGAAACTGTGAAAAGCTCATGCGTAGGAGCTGTATAGAGAGAGAATTGATGAATACACAACTGAAGTTTGGGCTTCAGACAAGGAAGAAATGGAACAGGGAACTCCAGTGGAGACTATGTTGAAGCCACACCGATTTGGGGTACCACTGAATTTTCCTCATATGGAGCCTGGTAAGAGGAAGCATGGCAATGGTAGAATCCATAAATCCCAGGATCCTGAGAAATTCCCTAGCCATGACAGAAGACAGGGGAAGAAGAAACTTGGAAAGGGTTGTCAAGAGACAGAGCCTTGGGGGCAGGAAGAGATGCCAGCATGGAAACAGTCTGAAGCCAGCATCCAAGGAAAACATGATCCTAGGCAGATGTCAAAACTGATTTCTGGAGGTTTACGGTGAACCTCAGACTGTGTAAAAGACAACTGTGAACTGGAGATCCTGTAGCAGACTGCTGGAAGGTGACTGAAAAAGCAGATGGTCTAAATAGGAAAAATATATACACCTTGAAGCCTACAAAAAACAATGACAGGAGAGAGGCAGCTGGTGAATACCCTTGGGGCAGCAGAAAGGCCAAAGGACAAAGCAGAGAACTGAAAATGTAAGGAAGAGACAGAAACACAAACATTTCCTGAAAAAGAGTATGAATGGGGATGTGAAGGCATGCATCCTTGAGATCCAGAGACACCAGACAGGCCTGGGGAAGGAGAAGAGGAAACGTTCAGTTGTGTACACTTACCATAAATGTAGATGTTCGAGTGTATTCACTGTTGCTGTCCTTGCAAATGGGTTATCCGGCTCCTAGTAGCCCACAGTCGGCCAGAATACCAAAGTTCTTGGTATATGACGTCGGCTGCCTCCGGAATAAGCCTGAGGTCAGGTACAAAGGCAGGCAGCCAATGTCATTTCCTCAGTTTTTCTTGCCATAACTGTCAGGATCCCCCCCAAAAAAATACGACCAGGAAAGAAAAAATCCAGCCTGTGCCCTAGGAAAAAAGGGGGATGGAAGGGGGGGGGGAACCAGGACTGCAACAGTGAATACACTCAAACATCTACATTTATGGTAAGTGTACACACGTGTACTATGTTCACTGTGTTTCACCGTTGCAGTCATTACAAATGGGTTGATTCCCAAAGCCCAGGAAAGAAACAAAAAGGGAGGACGAACACCACTGATTAATGGTTGGTAAGAATACCCTGCAACACTGCAGTGGCAAAACCAGCCCTGGACTTAGAAAACAAGGGCAAATTGTAATGCTTGGTGAAACAAGGGCAAATTGTAATGCTTGGTGAAAGTATGGACAGAAGTCCAGGTAGCTGCTTCCAGGATGTCCTTAGTAGGTACACCTCTAAGAAAAGCTGCTGAGGTAGAGGTAGCTCTAGTAGAATGGGTCCTAATACCCTGAGGAGGAACCTTGCCATGGTGTAAGTAACAAAAGTAAATACAATGAGCAATCCACTTAGAAACAGTCTGTTTAGAAATAGCTTTACCCTGGGCTCCAGGAGCAAAACTGACCACAACTGATCTGACTTAAGAAAAGGTTTAGTCCTGTCCAGGTAAAATCTAAGTTGCCTATGCACATCCAGTGAATGCAGCAACCTTTCTCTATTCTGAGGATTAGGAAAGAAGGTAGGCATGTGGCTAGACTGGTTAAGGGTCAGGCTAGAAACCACCTTAGGCATAAAAGAAGGATTAGTCCGAAGAGAAACCCGATCCACATGGAAAGTGATAAAAAGGCTCTACTGCCATTAAGACCTGCAGCTCAGACACTCTTCTAACTGAAGTAATGGGCAAAAGAAATGCAGTTTTCCAGGAGAGAAACTTCAAATCTGCTGAGGCAGCAGGCTCAAAGGGAGGCAGAGTAAGTTTCTCAAGCACAAAATTAAGATCCCAAGCAGGGGTAGGTGCCCTTCTGGGAGGCTTTAAATTGCTAACTCGCCTGAGGAACTGTTTCATCAGGGGATGAGAGAAAATGGGCTGTTCAAAGGAACAATGAGCAGAAACAGCTGAAGCATGAATCTTGATAGTAGAGAAGGAAAGTCTGCCATTAAGTAAACCTGCCGGATAATCGAGAATTAGAGGAAGGGTAGGTTGACATGGGTCTTCTCCTCTAGTCTGCATCCAAATGGACAATCTTTTCCACTTATCTGCATAAGATTTCTTAGTACTAGGCCTCCTGGCCTCATGAAGGACCTCAACCACCTGTTGAGAAAGGTTTAAATTATGAGCCAGGCAGTCAAATGCAGAGTCTGAAGATGAGGATTCAGAATCTTTCCTCCATCCTTAACCAAGAGATTTGGTATCAGGGGAAGATGTCAAGACTGAGACTGGGAGAGACTGCGAAGAAGTGGATGCCAATGCTGCCTGGGCCAGTCTGGAGCTATGATGGCCCTTGGTTTTTCATCCCTTATCTTTAACAGCACTCTGGGAAGAAGAGGCAAAGGAGGGAATGCATAGACCGATAGCTGTGTCCAGGGGAAGGACAGAGCATCCACTTTCCAAGCTTTGTCGTAATGACCCCTGGTGCAAAAGGTTGGAAGAAGGTGGTTGGTTGGAGAAGAAAAGAGATTCACCTGGGGAGTGCCCCAATGCTGAATGATGCGATGGAAGACAGTCTTGCTTAGTTGCCACTTGGGAGGATCCAGGATCTGCCTGCTCAACCAGTCTGCCAAAGTGTTAGCCCAGTTTCTTCCGGGAAGGCTCATCAGATGAATGCCCAAAGAAGCTGCCATGGACCATAGTCTCATGCTTTGTCTACACAGGGGGTAAGAGTGAGTCCCTCCCTGCTTGTTGATGTACCACAATTGTAGTGTTGTCTGTCCTGACTAGAAGAGTACCAGGAGAGAGAAGATGCTTGAAAGCCATTAAGGCCTGCTAAACTGCCATTATTTCCTACAGATTTATGTGCAATTGAGCTTGTTGACAGCTCCAGGCTCCCCGAATGCATGTGCCCTCTAGATGTGCGCCCCAAGCGAAGTCCGAGGCATTCGTGGTGAGAATCTGGCTGGTAGGAGTTGAACAGAAAGGTAGGCCTTTGTTCTGTGCACAGGTCGTTGCCATCAAAGGAACTCCATCTGCAGACAGGGAATCAGACAAAGAATCAAGTCTAAATCCTGAGTGTGTTGATACCAAAGGTTTCTGAGGTACCATTGTATTTTCCTCATATGCAGTCTGGCATACTGAATCATCAGAATACATGAAGCCATGAACCCCAGGGCTTGCAGGAATTGCCTTGCAGAGAGAGTCATGCTTGCCAAGTTCTTGAAGTAATTCGAAAGATTCATCTGTTTCTTGAGGGAGGGATACCATCTGGGCGGCTGTGTTCAGACTCACTCCCAGGAATACAATCTCCCTGGTGGGTACCAATTTTGACTTCTTTTCATAGACTGTGTAGCCCAAAGAAGTGAGAAGGTTCTTTACAAAGTCCAAATCTTTTAGAAGTTGCTCTGGAGAGTTTGCTTGAATAAGGCAATCGTCCAAGTAAGGGTAAATTTGAATTCTTTGCCTGCAAAAGGCAATGACTGAAGCCAGACATTTTGTAAAAACTCTGGGAGCAGTAGATAAGCCAAAGGGCAGTGCAGAGAATTGGAAGTGCCTGTTGCCCGCCCTGAAATGAAAGGAACTGCCTGCAGCTTTCCCTTATAGGGATGTGCAAGTAAGCTTCTTTTAGATCCAGTCACCAGCCAGGAATCCTTGGCCAGCATTGGCAGCAACTGCTGAAGAGTGAGCATTCTGAATTTGGGAATCACCAGATAGGTGTTTAGAATGGAGAAATCCAGAATAGGGTGCCAGGTGCCCCCTTTTTTGGGGACCAGGAAAAGTCTTGAGTAAAATCCCTGGCCTATATGCAGTGCAGGAACTGGCTCTATTGCTCCCAGGTTTAGCAAGGAAGAAACTTGTTTTTCTGCTTCTGCCCTTTGAAGAGGGGGAATATCTGGGTATCCTTGGAGGACCGGGAAGGTGTGAAAGGAGAATTTGTAGCCTTGGGATACTATTTTTTGCACCCATTTGTCGTCCATGACAGTGTGCCAGATGTCTGCAAAAATGGCTAACCTTCCCCCCAAAGGAAACCATGGGCCCACAGAGGAAAGAAGGGGAAAGCCGGAGTCATTGAGAATGTTTGCTTTGGGAAGTCTGATTAGAACTCCCTGATTTTGAAGATGAAGCCTGCCAGTGTTTAGCCTTTTGAGTGGTGGAAGTCTGTCCCCTGGAAGACCTGTAGCCCCTAGATCTAGTGCGACCCTGTTTACTAGGGTCTGGAAAAATCCAACTCTTAGAAGGGTAATGCCTGCTAAAACGAGGAGGCTGAACTTGCAAAGTCCTTAACAGTTTGCACAGATTTAGCCTTATCCTCCAACTTCAACACCTCTTCTGCTTTACTTCCAAAAAGATTGTCCTTATGCAAGGGCACATCCAGAAATTTAGATTTTACAGGTTCAGAAAGGAGCTGTTCCCTGAGCTAAGCATGTCTTCTGACAACAGAACCAGTGGCCGCTGCTCTGCAAGAAGCCTACAAAGTGTCAAAACCACAATGTACAGAATGTTTAATAACCAGAGTGGCAGAATTCAATAAGTCTTGCATGTCCTTAAGCTCCATCAGGGAGGGAATACCAGCAATTTTAGCCCTAATGGCCTCCAAAGTATGATGCTGATACTTAAGCATATGAAAGAGACAATTAACAGACCTAATAGCCAGGGTGGAAGAAGTATAAACCTTTTTACCCCACCTAAGGCCCTAGATTCCCTGTCAGAAGGAACAGGGTTTTTAGCAACCGTGGCTTTAACACCCTTAGGGCCCTGACAAATAATCTCTGGATCAGCAGTAGGATTCTAGAAAAGGAACTGATGAGAATCAGGAACTCTAATACCTGTCAGGCTTTCTGGGAGCAGGAGGAAAGTACAGTTGTGTACACTTACCATAAATGTAGATGTTAGAGTGTATTCACTGTTGTAGTCATCACATTTGGGTTATCTGCTTGCAGTAGCCCTCAGTCGGCCCGATTATCAAAGTCTTGGGTCCTGCATGTCATCTTCAGTGATGTCAGGTAGTCAGGGGTATAAAGCATGCAGCCGACGCCATTATATCAGTTTTTCTTGCCCCAGATGTCACGTGCCCCCCTAATGGGAAGCAATTAAAAATATATATAGATATATATACACATACACACACATATATATATATATATATATATATATATATATATATATACACACACACACATAAGGTTATACCTCCAACAAAAAAGCAAATACACCAAAAAGCTTCTAGGCATAGAAAAGGTGAGTAGAGGTACAGCCAAGATAAGTCAGTGGGCTGGAGGGAGGGTAACCAGGACTGCAACAGTGAATACACTCTAACATCTACATTTATGGTAAGTGTACACAACTGTACTATGTTCTTCATGTTTCACTGTTGCTGTCATCACATTTGGGTAGATTCCCAAAGCTAAGGATGGGAGGAGGAATTTAGATAGCACTAGGACCAGCTATAAGACCCTGCAAGACTGCAGTGGCAAAGCCAGCTCTGGATTTAGAGAAAAGTGGCAAATGGTAATGCTTGGTGAAAGTATGTACAGAACTCCAGGTAGCAGCTTCTAGGATGTCCCTGGTAGGGACACCTCTGAGAAAGACTGTAGAGGTAGATGCAGCCCTAGTTGGATGGGGTCTAATCCCCTGTGGGATAGGTTTTCCATGGTGCTTATAGCAGAAATGAATGCAATGGCCTATCCATTTAGAAATGTTTTGTTTTGAAATAGCCTTCCCCTCTGCAGCAAATGCCACCAGCAGTTGTTCAGAGTTCCTTAGAGGTTTAGTCCTGTCCAAGTAAAATCTAAGTTGTCTGTGCACATCTAAAGAGTGTAGTATCCGTTCCCCTTTATTCTGTGGATTAGAAAATAAGGTTGGCAAATGAATGGACTGATTAAGAGCCACACTGGATATCACCTTGGGCATGAAGGAGGGATTGGTCCTGAGGGACACCCTGTCCACATGAAAGATGATGAAAGGCTCCACTGACATAAGGGCCTGTAATTCAGATACCCTTCTTCTTGCTGAAGTGATTGCTAAAAAGAAGGCTGTTTTCCAAGAAAGGAATTTTAAATCTGCACTTGCAGCTGGCTCAAAAGGAGGGAGAGTGAGTTTTTCCAATACAAAGTTAAGGTCCCAGGCTGGAGTAGGGGCTCTCCTCGGTGGTCTTAAGTTTTTGGCCCTCTCTGAGGAACTGCTTGAGCAGTGGATGAGAGAGAAGAGGGGTGGTTCTGTATTATAATGAGCTGAAATGGCTGAGGCGTGAATTTTGATGGAGGAAAAAGAAAGGCCCTTGTGAAGCTTCTCAGTTAAGTATTGAAGAATCTGAGGTAAATTGGGCTTTGCTGTGCCCATCCCTTGAGTTTGGTTCCAGACACAGAATCTTTTCCATTTTTCAGCATAAGATTTTCTAGTACTAGGCCTCCTTGCCTCCAAAATGACATCCAACACTGGTTTACTGAGGGATGGTAATGGATAGATTAGGTAATTAGCCAGGCTGCCAGGTTCAGGGTTTGTAGCTGTGGGTGCAGAATCTGGTTCTCCTGCTGTGACAACAGGGTAGGGGTCTGAGGCAGGTGCCATGGAGCCAACAGTGACACACTGCGCAAGAGGGGGTACCAGTGCTGGCGTGGCCAGTCTGGTGCAATCAATATCGTCCTTGGTTTGTCCTGTTTGATCCTTAGTAGTACTTTGGCGAGGAGAGGCAGAGGAGGAAAGGCATAAACTGATAATCCAGCTGAAGGACAGAGCATCCACTTTCCAAGCTTGTTTGTGGGGAATCCTTGTGCAGAATTTGTCCAATTGGTAGTTTTGGGGGGAGGCAAACAGGTCTATATCTGGGCTCCCCCATTTGTTTATCAACATGTTGAAAGTCTTTAATTCCAGTTTCCACTTGTGTGGGTCCATGAGATTTCAGCTTAGTTCTTCTGCCAGTGTATTTAGTTTTCCTGGCAGGAATTGAGCCTGTAGATGCACTTGGTAGCTCAAGGCTGTGTTCCACAGAGCCATGGCTAGTCTGCAGAGGGAGTAAAAATAGGTACCCCCCTATTTTTCATATTTTTCACTTTTTTTCAAAGGTACTTAAATTTGTACCCAATAGGAAGGTGGATATCAGCAAAGTACTAATAGACCTAAAACTATTTAAGAAAGAAAAATTTTGAGCTTCTATTCCAAGGACAGAATATTAAAGGTCCCAGAATAGAGGTGTTAAGCAAAAAGAGCACATATAATCCCCCCTACATCCACAATTAAAAAATTTTGAGGCTCTTATGGAAAAGAAACTAAGGTGTGGACTTTCCAAGAATAAGATTACATCTAACCTAACTAAGGAAGAGAATAATTTAAGAGAAATAAGATGTGATGTGTCAATAAGAATTATTAAACCAGACAAAGGGGGTGGAACGGTTATTATGGACCAAATCCTTTACAAAGCCAAAATGATGGATATACTTGAAAATTCGGATAGGTATGTCAGAGCATCTCTTAATGAAATTAATACAGGAAATAGGAAAATATATTTGGTCCTAAATGACCTATTGTTGGAAGGATCTATTGACTTACAAACTTTTAAATACCTTCATGTAGAAAAAACAAAAGTTCCTACAATATTTGGAGTGCCAAAGGTACATAAGAATGTCGAAAATCCCCAATGAGACCCATTGTGGCCTCAGAGGGTTCAGTCACAGCACCCTTGGCTAGATGGTTAGATATTAAATTAAAGGACTTATCCTTAGATGGGAATGGGGTAGTCAAGGATTCTTGGGATTTATTATGGAACTTAACACAAGAAATTTTTGATAAGAATATCACTTATATTACGATAGATATAGTGGATTTATTTTCTTCAATACCATATGGTGAAGGTATGAAATGGTTTGAAGAAGCATTGGTGAAATATGGAAAATTCAGTAATAATGATTTTTATCTTATTTTAACGTTAATGGATTTGGTTTTAAGTAATCATTTTATCCACTATGAAGGTGAGTTCTTAAAGCAAATTCAGGGGGTAGCTATGGGAGCGAGGTGTGCCCCCACATACACTAATATTCTGTCCGCCTGGGAGGATAAATATATTATTAATTCTAAATATTCACACTGTTGGAAATTTTATAGGCGATACCTAGATGACATGTGCTTCTTATGGGTAGCATCAGAGGATGAATTTTCTGCTTTTTATAAATATATTTCAGAATCAACTGATTTTTTGGCTTTCACTTATCAGCTTGACAAGAATATTCTAAATTATCTGGATATTTCTATAGGTAAGGGTGACCATGGTTTCTTTTCAAAGATTCATAGAAAGGAAACCTTTTCGAACTCCTATTTAGCTTACAGTAGCGCTCACCCTTATCATCAGAAGAAAGGCATTGTCAAGGGACAATTTGTAAGGGGAAGCAGAATGACATCAAGAGAATCAGATTTTAATGATGAGTGTAGGATGTTACGTGAAATGTTCAGAGATAGAGGATACCCTATTAAACTAATTGAGGCAATAGAGAAGGAGGTTAGGATTGGAAGATAGGACAAATTCAAACCCATTTTGGGAGATAGAACAGGATGGAAAGATGAAAATCGCTCCAAGGAAGGAGACCTCGACCTCTTCCTGGAATGAGCCATCGAGCCGACACTCACGGATCCTGTCGGAGCCGATTTCTCGGCCGACAGAGCGCCTCGATGTATCGGCTCCAGCCGAGCGATACAGCCACCAAAGTAACGGTGTCGGAGCCGATCGAGCCGACACCGATGCCTGTGCCACATGGGTGTCGGAGCCCGATCGGAGCCGACATCGAAGTGGACAATACAGTTTCGCACCGATGGCCGCCGGTGCGAAGGCTTAGTTCAAGCCAGAATCGGCTCCAGCCGAGCCGATCTCGACTCTGCAGTCGGAGCCGAGAACGCAGGCTTAGAAACAGAAGCCTGGGCCTTGGAAACTCTTGCTGGTTTGGTGGAGCCGACTTAGCGGAGAGCCCTCCGGCAGAAGGCCCCTAAGAACCAGTTTGTTATCTCTCCTGCAGGACTCTCTGGCTGAAGGAGTGACAAATAGCACAGGAGTCCTGCAGGTGAAGAGGGCCCAGACAATACAGGCAAGAAGTGTGACCGTCTGTCAGAGACATTTTCTGACAGCACGAGTCACACTTCTTAAAACCTGAAACCCTCTCCTTTGACATGGTGCCGACACACAAAACACACACACACCAGTCAAAATAAAATTAAATTACACAAAATACCAAAGGTATTCTATAAAAAACATAACACACACACACCCTAACGGGGATGGGATAGGGATAACTAAGAACAAATTCAAAAGACAGGGAATTTCTGTCAGGAAGGGATAGAAATTAAATTTAAACTATAAAAAATAGTTTTGACTAAAAAGGGGCTTGAAAATCACAAAGTGAAACAACTTACCAGGAGCTGGTAAAAGAAGACCTCCCAAGCGGCAAACGAGATCTGGGTACTTACTGCCTTGCATCATGGGATATGGGGCTGCCTCGAGCTGGTAAAAGGAGTTCTCGAGCTAAAGCAAGTGCCGAGTCGGAGCCGAGGATCGGCTCCGAACCCATCAAGCAAGAATGAAGGCGAGATTGACAACTTAACATTGGGCTGTTCAAAGGAACAATGAGCAGAAACAGCTGAAGCATGAATCTTGATAGAAGAGAAGGAAAGTCTGCCATTAAGTAAACCTGCCGGATAATCGGGAATTAGAGGAAGGGTAGGTTGACATGGGTCTTCTCCTCTAGTCTGCATCCAAATGGACAATCTCTTCCACTTATCTGCATAAGATTTCTTAGTACTAGGCCTCCTGGCCTCATGAAGGACCTCAACCACCTGTTGAGAAAGGTTTAAATTATGAGCCAGGCAGTCAAATGCAGAGTCTGAAGATGAGGATTCAGAATCTTTCCTCCATCCTTAACCAAGAGATTTGGTATCAGGGGAAGATGTCAAGACTGAGACTGGGAGAGACTGCGAAGAAGTGGATGCCAATGCTGCCTGGGCCAGTCTGGAGCTATGATGGCCCTTGGTTTTTCATCCCTTATCTTTAACAGCACTCTGGGAAGAAGAGGCAAAGGAGGGAATGCATAGACCGATAGCTGTGTCCAGGGGAAGGACAGAGCATCCACTTTCCAAGCTTTGTCGTAATGACCCCTGGTGCAAAAGGTTGGAAGAAGGTGGTTGGTTGGAGAAGAAAAGAGATTCACCTGGGAAGTGCCCCAATGCTGAATGATGCGATGGAAGACAGTCTTGCTTAGTTGCCACTTGGGAGGATCCAGGATCTGCCTGCTCAACCAGTCTGCCAAAGTGTTAGCCCAGTTTCTTCCGGGAAGGCTCATCAGATGAATGCCCAAAGAAGCTGCTATGGACCATAGTCTCATGCTTTGTCTACACAGGGGGTAAGAGTGAGTCCCTCCCTGCTTGTTGATGTACCACAATTGTAGTGTTGTCTGTCCTGACTAGAAGAGTACCAGGAGAGAGAAGATGCTTGAAAGCCATTAAGGCCTGCTAAACTGCCATTATTTCCTTCAGATTTATGTGCAATTGAGCTTGTTGACAGCTCCAGGCTCCCCGAATGCATGTGCCCTCTAGATGTGCGCCCCAAGCGAAGTCCGAGGCATTCGTGGTGAGAATCTGGCTGGTAGGAGTTGAACAGAAAGGTAGGCCTTTGTTCTGTGCACAGGTCGTTGCCATCAAAGGAACTCCATCTGCAGACAGGGAATCAGACAAAAAATCAAGTCTAAATCCTGAGTGTGTTGATACCAAAGGTTTCTGAGGTACCATTGTATTTTCCTCATATGCAGTCTGGCATACTGAATCAGAATACATGAAGCCATGAACCCCAGGGCTTGCAGGAATTGCCTTGCAGAGAGAGTCATGCTTGCCAAGTTCTTGAAGTAATTCGAAAGATTCATCTGTTTCTTGAGGGAGGGATACCATCTGGGCTGTGTTCAGACTCACTCCCAGGAATACAATCTCCCTGGTGGGTACCAATTTTGACTTCTTTTCATAGACTGTGTAGCCCAAAGAAGTGAGAAGGTTCTTTACAAAGTCCAAATCTTTTAGAAGTTGCTCTGGAGAGTTTGCTTGAATAAGGCAATCGTCCAAGTAAGGGTAAATTTGAATTCTTTGCCTGCAAAAGGCAATGACTGAAGCCAGACATTTTGTAAAAACTCTGGGAGCAGTAGATAAGCCAAAGGGCAGTGCAGAGAATTGGAAGTGCCTGTTGCCCGCCCTGAAATGAAGGAACTGCCTGCAGCTTTCCCTTATAGGGATGTGCAAGTAAGCTTCTTTTAGATCCAGTCACCAGCCAGGAATCCTTGGCCAGCATTGGCAGCAACTGCTGAAGAGTGAGCATTCTGAATTTGGGAATCACCAGATAGGTGTTTAGAATGGAGAAATCCAGAATAGGGTGCCAGGTGCCCCTTTTTTGGGGACCAGGAAAAGTCTTGAGTAAAATCCTGGCCTATATGCAGTGCAGGAACTGGCTCTATTGCTCCCAGGTTTAGCAAGGAAGAAACTTGTTTTTCTGCTTCTGCCCTTTGAAGAGGGGGAATATCTGGGTATCCTTGGAGGACCGGGAAGGTGTGAAAGGAGAATTTGTAGCCTTGGGATACTATTTTTTGCACCCATTTGTCGTCCATGACAGTGTGCCAGATGTCTGCAAAAATGGCTAACCTTCCCCCCAAAGGAAACCATGGGCCCACAGAGGAAAGAAGGGGAAAGCCGGAGTCATTGAGAATGTTTGCTTTGGGAAGTCTGATTAGAACTCCCTGATTTTGAAGATGAAGCCTGCCAGCGTTTAGCCTTTTGAGTGGTGGAAGTCTGTCCCCTGGAAGACCTGTAGCCCCTAGATCTAGTGCGACCCTGTTTACTAGGGTCTGGAAAAATCCAACTCTTAGAAGGGTAATGCCTGCTAAAACGAGGAGGCTGAACTTGCAAAGTCCTTAACAGTTTGCACAGATTTAGCCTTATCCTCCAACTTCAACACCTCTTCTGCTTTGCTTCCAAAAAGATTGTCCTTATGCAAGGGCACATCCAGAAATTTAGATTTTACAGGTTCAGAAAGGAGCTGTTCCCTGAGCTAAGCATGTCTTCTGACAACAGAACCAGTGGCCGCTGCTCTGCAAGAAGCCTACAAAGTGTCAAAACCACAATGTACAGAATGTTTAGTAACCAGAGTGGCAGAATTCAATAAGTCTTGCATGTCCTTAAGCTCCATCAGGGAGGGAACACCAGCAATTTTAGCCCTAATGGCCTCCAAAGTATGATGCTGATACTTAAGCATATGAAAGAGACAATTAACAGACCTAATAGCCAGGGTGGAAGAAGTATAAACCTTTTTACCCCACCTAAGGCCCTAGATTCCCTGTCAGAAGGAACAGGGTTTTTAGCAACCGTGGCTTTAACACCCTTAGGGCCCTGACAAATAATCTCTGGATCAGCAGTAGGATTCTAGAAAAGGAACAGATGAGAATCAGGAACTCTAATACCTGTCAGGCTTTCTGGGAGCAGGAGGAAAGTACAGTTGTGTACACTTACCATAAATGTAGATGTTAGAGTGTATTCACTGTTGTAGTCATCACATTTGGGTTATCTGCTTGCAGTAGCCCTCAGTCGGCCCGATTATCAAAGTCTTGGGTCCTGCATGTCATCTTCAGTGATGTCAGGTAGTCAGGGGTATAAAGCATGCAGCCGACGCCATTATATCAGTTTTTCTTGCCCCAGATGTCACGTGCCCCCCCTAATGGGAAGCAATTAAAAATATATATAGATATATATACACATACACACACACATATATATATATATATATATATATATATATATACACACACACACACACACACACACACACACACATAAGGTTATACCTCCAACAAAAAAGCAAATACACCAAAAAGCTTCTAGGCATAGAAAAGGTGAGTAGAGGTATAGCCAAGATAAGTCAGTGGGCTGGAGGGAGGGTAACCAGGACTGCAACAGTGAATACACTCTAACATCTACATTTATGGTAAGTGTACACAACTGTACTATGTTCTTCATGTTTCACTGTTGCTGTCATCACATTTGGGTAGATTCCCAAAGCTAAGGATGGGAGGAGGAATTTAGATAGCACTAGGACCAGCTATAAGACCCTGCAAGACTGCAGTGGCAAAGCCAGCTCTGGATTTAGAGAAAAGTGGCAAATGGTAATGCTTGGTGAAAGTATGTACAGAACTCCAGGTAGCAGCTTCTAGGATGTCCCTGGTAGGGACACCTCTGAGAAAGACTGTAGAGGTAGATGCAGCCCTAGTTGGATGGGGTCTAATCCCCTGTGGGATAGGTTTTCCATGGTGCTTATAGCAGAAATGAATGCAATGGCCTATCCATTTAGAAATGTTTTGTTTTGAAATAGCCTTCCCCTCTGCAGCAAATGCCACCAGCAGTTGTTCAGAGTTCCTTAGAGGTTTAGTCCTGTCCAAGTAAAATCTAAGTTGTCTGTGCACATCTAAAGAGTGCAGTATCCGTTCCCCTTTATTCTGTGGATTAGAAAATAAGGTTGGCAAATGAATGGACTGATTAAGAGCCACACTGGATATCACCTTGGGCATGAAGGAGGGATTGGTCCTGAGGGACACCCTGTCCACATGAAAGATGATGAAAGGCTCCACTGACATAAGGGCCTGTAATTCAGATACCCTTCTTCTTGCTGAAGTGATTGCTAAAAAGAAGGCTGTTTTCCAAGAAAGGAATTTTAAATCTGCACTTGCAGCTGGCTCAAAAGGAGGGAGAGTGAGTTTTCCAATACAAAGTTAAGGTCCCAGGCTGGAGTAGGGGCTCTCCTCGGTGGTCTTAAGTTTTTGGCCCTCTCTGAGGAACTGCTTGAGCAGTGGATGAGAGAGAAGAGGGGTGGTTCTGTATTTTAATGAGCTGAAATGGCTGAGGCGTGAATTTTGATGGAGGAAAAAGAAAGGCCCTTGTGAAGCTTCTCAGTTAAGTATTGAAGAATCTGAGGTAAATTGGGCTTTGCTGTGCCCATCCCTTGAGTTTGGTTCCAGACACAGAATCTTTTCCATTTTTCAGCATAAGATTTTCTAGTACTAGGCCTCCTTGCCTCCAAAATGACATCCAACACTGGTTTACTGAGGGATGGTAATGGATAGATTAGGTAATTAGCCAGGCTGCCAGGTTCAGGGTTTGTAGCTGTGGGTGCAGAATCTGGTTCTCCTGCTGTGACAACAGGGTAGGGGTCTGAGGCAGGTGCCATGGAGCCAACAGTGACACACTGCAAGAGGGTACCAGTGCTGGCGTGGCCAGTCTGGTGCAATCAATATCCTTGGTTTGTCCTGTTTGATCCTTAGTAGTACTTTGGCGAGGAGGCAGAGGAGGAAAGGCATAAACTGATAATCCAGCTGAAGGACAGAGCATCCACTTTCCAAGCTTGTTTGTGGGGAGTCCTTGTGCAGAATTTGTCCAATTGGTAGTTTTGGGGGGAGGCAAACAGGTCTATATCTGGGCTCCCCCATTTGTTTATCAACATGTTGAAAGTCTTTAATTCCAGTTTCCACTTGTGTGGGTCCATGAGATTTCAGCTTAGTTCTTCTGCCAGTGTATTTAGTTTTCCTGGCAGGAATTGAGCCTGTAGATGCACTTGGTAGCTCAAGGCTGTGTTCCACAGAGCCATGGCTAGTCTGCAGAGGGAGTAAAAATAGGTACCCCCCTATTTTTCACTTTTTTTCAAAGGTACTTAAATTTGTACCCAATAGGAAGGTGGATATCAGCAAAGTACTAATAGACCTAAAACTATTTTTAAGAAAGAAAAATTTTGAGCTTCTATTCCAAGGACAGAATATTAAAGGTCCCAGAATAGAGGTGTTAAGCAAAAAGAGCACATATAATCCCCCCTACATCCACAATTAAAAAATTTTGAGGCTCTTATGGAAAAGAAACTAAGGTGTGGACTTTCCAAGAATAAGATTACATATAACCTAACTAAGGAAGAGAATAATTTAAGAGAAATAAGATGTGATGTGTCAATAAGAATTATTAAACCAGACAAAGGGGGTGGAACGGTTATTATGGACCAAATCCTTTACAAAGCCAAAATGATGGATATACTTGAAAATTCGGATAGGTATGTCAGAGCATCTCTTAATGAAATTAATATAGGAAATAGGAAAATATATTTGGTCCTAAATGACCTATTGTTGGAAGGATCTATTGACTTACAAACTTTTAAATACCTTCATGTAGAAAAAACAAAAGTTCCTACAATATTTGGAGTGCCAAAGGTACATAAGAATGTCGAAAATCCCCCAATGAGACCCATTGTGGCCTCAGAGGGTTCAGTCACAGCACCCTTGGCTAGATGGTTAGATATTAAATTAAAGGACTTATCCTTAGATGGGAATGGGGTAGTCAAGGATTCTTGGGATTTATTATGGAACTTAACACAAGAAATTTTTGATAAGAATATCACTTATATTACGATAGATATAGTGGATTTATTTTCTTCAATACCATATGGTGAAGGTATGAAATGGTTTGAAGAAGCATTGGTGAAATATGGAAAATTCAGTAATAATGATTTTTATCTTATTTTAACGTTAATGGATTTGGTTTTAAGTAATAATTTTATCCACTATGAAGGTGAGTTCTTCAAGCAAATTCAGGGGGTAGCTATGGGAGCGAGGTGTGCCCCCACATACACTAATATTATTCTGTCCGCCTGGGAGGATAAATATATTATTAATTCTAAATATTCACACTGTTGGAAATTTTATAGGCGATACCTAGATGACATGTGCTTCTTATGGGTAGCATCAGAGGATGAATTTTCTGCTTTTTATAAATATATTTCAGAATCAACTGATTTTTTGGCTTTCACTTATCAGCTTGACAAGAATATTCTAAATTATCTGGATATTTCTATAGGTAAGGGTGACCATGGTTTCTTTTCAAAGATTCATAGAAAGGAAACCTTTTCGAACTCCTATTTAGCTTACAGTAGCGCTCACCCTTATCATCAGAAGAAAGGCATTGTCAAGGGACAATTTGTAAGGGGAAGCAGAATGACATCAAGAGAATCAGATTTTAATGATGAGTGTAGGATGTTACGTGAAATGTTCAGAGATAGAGGATACCCTATTAAACTAAATGAGGCAATAGAGAAGGAGGTTAGGATTGGAAGATAGGACAAATTCAAACCCATTTTGGGAGATAGAACAGGATGGAAAGATGAAATAGTAAAAGTAGATAAGTATGAAGGGGAAAGTAATTTTGTAGTAGATTACAGTGGGGAAGCTGTAAAGATAAGAAAAATTCTAGAAGAAGAATGGGACAGATTTAGTAAAATCTCGGACCTAGAAAGTATTTTCGATCTCCCACTAAAATGTACCTATCGAAGGGGGAAGAATTTAAAGACTATTTTTGAGGGTAAAAATGGAATGAATACAGCTAGAGAATGAAAAGTAGGAACTTTTAAGTGTGGACGATGTTCTCAGTGCCCATATATTTCTATAAAGGAGACTATTTATATTAGTAGTAGGGATTTTCTGATTCAGAGTAGATATTTCGCAAATTGTGAAACCAGTGGGATAGTACACGTAGGGTTGTTTGACCACTGTGATGCGTTCTACGTGGGTAAATCAGAAAGGAAACTGAAAAATAGAATATATGAGCACAATTACGAAATTAGGACAAAATGCACTAATAATGCACTTTATAGACATAAAATATGCTGCCAGGAAGCAAAATTTAGCTTCTTTGTCTTAGAAGTGGTGGAAAAGGACATAAGGGGTGGTTTATGGGAAACTTCTATAGAATATAAAGAATTATTGTGGCAATTATTATTGGAAGCTAATAAACTTCCATGTCTGAATGTTCTGAATGATGCAGTTTCCCTTGCCCCAGTGTTAAAGATGAGAGCAGCAAAGCATTAGGTATTTTTATCGTTAGAATTAATTTTGGGAAAGACCCACGGTCCCTTACAAAAAATTTTTATGTGTACTTTATATACATTAAAAAATTGTATTATTTTTATTGTATTCCATCCGGTTGAGTAAAATTAGATTTAAACACTAGGTGGTGCTATTAGTTACAAACATCAAAAGCCTATGTTTATTCCAAAAAGCATTTTAATATGTTTCTTAACAAGTATTTTAAAGGTATATTTATTGTATATTAATATTAAATATTTTAAACTGTAGGTTTTAAGGATAGGGTTAGGATAAGGATGCTTGTATGAATTTTATAGTGTGTTTTATTAAAAGTTAAGGTTTTATACTGTATGTTATTTTGGGGAAGCATTCGTTAAATTAAATTATACAATTGTTTTATTGATTAATTTTAGTTAATTATCCCAAATGATATATAAAGAGAGGTGTGTTGCAGGTATGCACTCTGTTATTCATCTGAAGAAGTCACTCGAAATGAAAACGCAGGGTGTTTTGTAACAGCGTTAATGTCATTTGGTGCTTCGTGAGTTTTCATGGCAATAAATTGTGGTTCGTGTATCCAGGAGTCGAGCCTCTCATTTTACCATTGCTCTGGTTTGTTTTGTTGGTCGGACAGTTTGGGCAATTGGTTCCATCGTTTTACTATTTTTTTTTGTGGGGAATCCTTGTGCAGAATTTGTCCAAATGGTAGTTTTGGGGGTAGGCAAACGGGTCTATATCTGGGCTCCCCCATTTGTTTATCAACATGTTGAAAGTCTTTAATTCCAGTTTCCACTTGTGTGGGTCCATGAGATTTCAGCTTAGTTCATCTGCCAGTGTATTTAGTTTTCCTGGCAGGAATTGAGCCTGTAGATGCACTTGGTAGCTAAAGGCTGTGTTCCACAGAGCCATGGCTAGTCTGCAGAGGGAGTAAAAATAGGTACCCCCCTGCTTATGTACCACATAACAGTGGTGTTGCCCGTCTTTACCACTAATTGCCCTGGAAAAATTTGGTCCTTGAAGGCTGTCAGAGCATTCTGTACAGTTAACATTTCTTTTTGATTGATATGCAGGTGCATTTGACTTGGGTTCCATTTGCTCTGAATGCACTTCCCTGCCAGGTGAGCCACCCCCCCCCCCATGCATATAGTCTGATGCGTCTGTTGTTAGGGTTTGGGTGGCAGGGGGTAGAGTGAATGGTAGTCCCTTGTTGTGATGGCAGGCCTCTGCCCACCAAAGGAACTCTAACCTTAAGCAATGTATGATAGGAATCATTGCTTCTAGATCCGGAGAATGTTAACACCATAGGCTTTTTAGATATCATTGCAGTTTCCTCATATGCAGTCTTGCAAATGGAATTAGTAGAACGCAGGAGGCCATGAACCCCAAGGCTTGCAGTAATTGCCTTGCAGTTAAGCAGGGTTTTTGTGGTCATTAGTTTGAAGTAGGTTGTCAAATGAATTTGTTTCTCTGGTGTGAGGAAAGCCATCTGCGAAGTTGTAATCAAGCTTGCTCCCAGGAATATAATTTGTTGACAGGGTGCCAAATGTGATTTATTTTCGTTTATGGTGTACCCCAGACAAGTTAGCACCTTTTGTACAAATGCCAGATGATTCAAAAGTATGTTCTGGCTTTCTGCCTGAATTAGACAATCATCCAGGTATGGGTATATTTGAATACTTCTTTGCCTGCAAAATGCAATGACTGGAGTTAAGCACTTTGTGAAGGGTCTAACATTAGAACATCGAAGTTTCAAAACTTCGAATGTTCTAATATCGACCCCTATTCAGAGAAAGCTGAAAACATCGAACATACAGAACAGCAAATTTTTTCCTAAGGAAAAAATTTGCTGTTCCAAAACACATACAGACAACACAAGCATACCAAACAAACAGCACTCCACACACATACACCTAAAATCTTACACCTAACCCTACACTAAACTACACACACACCACTAACTATCCACTTACCTTAACCCAAACCCTAACCCTAAGGTCCGTCACTATCGCACACTCACCTCACCCGCACCCCAAACCTAACTCACCTACCCCGCCCTAACCCTCACGTCCACACAATTGCACATATACCTAACCTGCGCCCTAACCCTAACTCACCTAACCCTCACATCCACGCAATAGCACACATACCTAACCCACACCCTAACCCTAACTAACCTAACCCGCACTCAATCGCACACTTACCTGAACCTGACCCGTAACTTTCCAACACAGCGCTGAAAATACTGAAGCAACCGAAACGGACAACCAAATTCTTTCCTAGGAAAAAATTCTGTTGCTTCGATATTTTCAGCTTTCGATGAATAGGGGTCGATATTAGAACATTCTAAGTTTTGAAACTTCGATGTTCTAATATAGACCCCTTTGTGAATACCCTGGGCGCAGTAGCTAAGCCAAAGGGCAGTGCAGAGAACTGATGGTGCATGTAGCCTGCTTTGAAGCGTAGGTATCTAATGCAAGACTCCCTGATTGGGATGTGCAGGTAAACTTCCTTTAAATCGAGTGTTGCCATCCAGGCATCTTTGCCTAGCATAGGAAGTAACTGGTGAAGAGTTTGCATCTTAAATTTTGGAATCACCAAAAAGGTGTTTAAGATAGATAGGTCCCGGATAGGATGCCATGAGTTGTCTTTCCTGGGTACCAGAAAAAGTCTTGAGTAGAAACCTTGTCCCTTTTCCTCTTCTGGTACAGGTCTGAATAGCCTTTATGCTTAAGAGAAAGAGTACTTGCTGTTGAGCCTCTGCCCACTGTTTTGGGGGTAGAACTGGCCAACCGTTTGGGGTTGGTAACATGTGGAAGTGAAATCTGTATCCTTGGGAAACTATATTTAAAACCCATTTGTCCTGAATAATGAGTTCCCATTTTTTTGCCTGCAGAGCAATCTTTCCCCCTAAAGGAGCAGTCAGTTGAGAAGTGCTTGGAAGTTTTAAAGTTAAGTCATTGAGACAGTTTACCATCGGGGGGAGTCTTACTACTCCCTGATTTGGAAGTGGGAGCCCCCCACTGCTTAGCCCTGTGTGTACATTGGGACTGAAGCCTGTGTGTTCTGCTGGGTCTGGGTTTGGACTGAGATGGCCTGGAAGAGGCAGGAAAGGACCAATTCTTAGACGGCCAATGCCTACTAAATCTTGGAGGCTGTACTTGTAGGAAATCTTTAACAGTTTGCACAGATTTAGCTTTTTCCTCCATCTGTTTAAGAACTTCTTCTGCTTTGTTGCCAAACAGACGGTCCTGATTTAAGGGAGCATCCAGTAATTTAACTTTAACATGATCTGGCAAGGATTGCTCCTTAAGCCAAGCATGCTTTCTAAGTACAGACCCACTTGACAGCAGCCCTGCAAGATGCCACTAGTGAATCAAACTGTTTTCCAACTTGTTCAGCAGAAAGCATTAAATCCTGTAAATCCTTACTTTCAACACAGTCAGGAATCATCATTTTCTGTTTAAGCAATCCAATAATATGCTGTTGATACTTTAACATATTAAACTGGCAGTTTAAGGCCCTAATGGCCAAGGTTGCAGAAGTGTATACCTTCTTACCCAATCTATCCAGCGCCCTGGAGTCTCTATCAGAGGGGGTAGGATTTTTGGCAGTAGTAGCCTTAATGCCCTTGGGTCTCTGTGAAATGTTCTCAGGATCCGTAGTAGGATTTTTAAAAAGGAACTTGTGAGAGTCAGGAACCCTGTAATATCTATCAGGTTTTCTGAGAGCAGGAGGTAGAGAGTCAGGGGCCAAGCTAGATTTCGAAAAGGCATCATCAACAATGTCTAGTACAGGTGGGATAGCTAAAGGCCTATGCTGGGGCAGGAGTAAGAAATCCCCAAGTCTCTTTTTAGAATCAGAATAATCCTGGCTTTCCCAACGAAAATGCTCCCCAGTATGCAAGGTTTCACCAAAAGAGAAATCCTCTGGGGGGGGGGGGGAAGCAGAAGCAGAGGTAATAGAGTCCTCTGCATCAGAATCCTCATAGGTAGCAAGGGTAAATCCTATTCATCAGAGGAAACAGAAATTTTGGTCAGAAGTATCATAAGCAAATTCAGTCCTAGGTCTCTTACAGGGGGAAGGTTGGCTTCTCCTGATTCAAGTAATAAGGTCTTCAGCCATTCTTATCATTTGTTTTTTTGGCATAGAGGCCTGACCATGCAGTCTGGGCATTGGTTTTCTAGGCATGGTTCGAGTTAAAGGCCTTGAATAAGAAGATGGCGTCAGTTTAATATGCAAGTCAGTAGGCCTGAATACACCTTCAGAAGCCGGTGCCTGCTCCGGACCCATCCACAGTACAGACATCCGCAGGTTCCACAGTTGAAGCATCTCGTGGCATACTGGACTCTGAATGGGTCTCAGTAGAGGGCTGCGAATCGGAAGTAGCGGGTATCAGGGGCTGCGAAAGCGCCTCACTGAGTACTGGTGAACTGGTGACTGGCTTAGGAGAAGCGTCATCAGCAGCTTTGGACCTAGGCGGCCTGTCTCTGTCTTTATCTTTGAGTTTTTTTTGGAATGTCGATAGTCGGATGGCTTAACAAAGACGTATCTGGATAATTGAACTGAGTACCAAAATATTTAGAAGCGTAAATATACCAACGCTGAATAGTTCACTGCTTAAACAAGGCACAAAACCGACAGCGAGGTACATCGTGGTCAGGGCCTGGGCAAGGAATACAGTACGAATGGAAATCTTTAGGAGGTATTTGTTTTCCACAAGAAATACAATTATTGACTTTGACTGACATTGGTTTAGAGATATTCCACGGTGGTACAGCGGTAGCATTGTTACCTCACAGCAAGAGGTTCTCCCGTTCAATTCTCGGCTTGGCTTGGGAGTGCCTTGTGTGTGGAGTCTGCATGTCCTCCCCGTGGTTGGGTAGTGTTCAAAAGACATGCGTGCGTAAATGGGTGTGCCTTCGTTGAAGGTTGGGCGTCGAGCTGGCACCTCGACATTTTGTAAAAAAAATCTACTGCCAATCATTAGAGGACCGGAGTTCTGCTGTGGTGACCCCTTACCGGAAAAAAGCCGAAAGACAAACAACTCACATCGGTTTAGAGCAAGAAAAAGTTTCCCCAACGGGGTACTTAGCTTTAGTTGAAGACTTCAGTTCTGAAATTCGAAAACGAAAATTTCTTGAGTTGGCCAACCAGCACTTGCGAACTACTACTGCTTTGGGCACTGCACGGCAAGAAGGACTGATGTAATGGTGTCGGCTGCATGCTTTATACCCCCTATCTGATATCACAGAAGATGAGACAACAACTGACGCAGGACCCAAGACTTTAATAATCAGGCCGACTGAGGGCTACTGCAAGCAGATAACCCAAATGTGATGACTGCAACAGTGAAACACGAAGAACATCAGAATTAGGTGTAAAAGAATTCTCCATGAAAACATCAACAACAACTTCCAAAACTGGAGCCAAAGGCTTATGCTGAGGCAAATCCAAGAACTCAATAATCCGTTTCTTAGAATGAGGGCAGTCCTGACTTTCCCATCTAAAATGCTCCCTGAGGGTATTCAGAGTATCCCCAAATGAGAAATCTTCTGGGGGAGAGGCAGAAGGGATAGTCTTCAGTATCAGAATCCTCAAAACCAGAAAAAAGCTTTGAGTGTCCTTCATCAGCCGAGGTGTTGGAAACCACTGAGTCTGAGGCAGACAAAACATCTGGGGACAAGTCCCTAGCCCTCTTAGAAGGAGGTGTCTGAGAGCCCCTAATAAGAGATCACTAGCCATCTTAACCATCGGAGCCTGAGGCAATTGAGGGGAGGCCAGCACCTGTTAAGGAGTAGATTTTCAGCTGGTTGGCCTGCTAGAAAGCCGGAGGGACTCGGAAGGCCTAGCCATCACAGAAGTGTGAGCCGAGGTCGCTGGTCTGGATCACGTCTCCGGGCGGAGAAAGGAGGCCTCCGAAGCAGGCACCTACTTAGCGGCCCCAGATCCATCAGAGGAGGAGACTGGTGGAGGGTCTGAAGGCAAAGTAGAAGCCTGCAAAATGGAGGGCTCAGCAAAGGCCTCCGAAGAAGCCTGCTGCTGAACATCCGCAAACTGCAGGGGCAAAGAAAGCGCCTTACTGGCTACCGCTGAACTAACAACCAACTTAACAGGGATGTTGTCAGTTAATTTAGCCCTAGGCCTGTCGCGGTCATTATCCTTGCACTTCTTAGGAACATCCAAAGTCAGGAGACCAGAAGACGCCATACCGACAAACTCAGGTTAAACTCCGAAGTGCTTATATAAAATCCTAGCTCTACGGCATATGGTACGCGGGTTGAAAGAAGCAGAGAGATCACAATTAGGGACATCGTGCTCAAGACCCAAACAAGTAATACAGTAAGAATGAAAATCACGATGTGGAATCTGTTTTCCACAGACAAGACAGCTATTAATTTTCTATGACATTCGTTAAAGCAAGAAAAAAGGGTCTCCAACGGAGTACTTATCTGAGGATGCCTTCAACTTTAGAAGTCGGAACACTAAAAGAAGGTAAATCGGACGACCGGCACTCGTGCGAATTGCTTCTGCTTTGGGCTCTGTGGCAAGAAAGGGGAAATGATGTTGGCTGCCTTCCTTTGCCTGACATCAGGCTTATTCCAGAGGCAGCTGACATCATATACCAAGGACTTTGGTATTCTGGCGGACTGCGGGCTACCGGGAGCCAGATAACCCATTTGTAAGGACTGCAACAGTGAAACACGATGAACATCAGTATCTGAAGGGATAGCATCTGAAAAGAAGGGATCTTAAGAAAGTTGCTGAGCAGGGAAAGATCCAGAATTGGTCTCCATGTACCCTCTTTCCGGGGAACCAAAAACATCCTGGAGTAAAACCCCTTCCCCACGTAGGTGGGAGGAACAGGCTCAACAGTACCTTGATTCAAAAGAGATTGCAGAACTTCTCAGAAATTAGGGAGCTGTTGGAGGACATTGAAGAATGCCTGAAAAGGGAGGAAAGGACTTCTAAACCATAGAATATCCCCTGACGGGTAACTGACAGAACCCAAGAATCTGAGGTGATCCAATGTCAGTTTGGAAAAGAGAAGGACAGGCGGAGAGACAAAGGGACCTGACCGAGGGGAAGGGAAGAGTCGAACGTCAAACCGAACCAGGCTTACTATGAAAAGAATGTTTCTGGGAGGAAGGATTCAGAGCACATTCAGCAATAGAAGTTTGTCTAGAGCCCTTCTTACCTGAGGTGGGGAGGTGAGCCTGTCTATGGACAAAAGCAGACTTGGAAGGATAATTCCTCTGAAACTTGGGAATACAGGAAACAAAAATACACTCACGTTCCTGCAAATCCTTACCCTTATCCTTGAAGGACATAAATAACTCAGTAGCAGCAGTCCCAAAAGACTTTTGATATCCACAGAAGCATCCAAAAGCTTGGCCTTAACATATCAGGAAAAGCCTGAAGACATAGCCAGGAATAATGTCTCATCAGTGAACCAAAGGCAGCAGCCCTGGAAGAGGCATCAACTGCACCACAGCTGCATTTTACTGAGTGATTGGCAACTTGAAGTAGACCCTAACAAGCAAAGGGCAGAAGCTGTCCCTTCCTAATCAAGTAGGTCAGGTACCACCTTAAAAACCTGGGAAAGGAGGGCTAAAACATACCTGGTCATACAAGTCTGGTAGTTGATGGCCCTAAAGGACAAGGTAGCAGCAGTATACACTGTCTTGCCCAACCTTTCCCCAGCTCAACTATCCTTCTCAGAAGGAAGAAGCTTAGTAGATTGTAACAACTTAAGACAGTTTGCCAGAAATAAAAACTGATACCACTGAAGGATCAGCAGAAGGGCACTTATTAAGAAATTTACAGTCCTAGGGCACCTTGAAGAACTTATCAGACTTCTCTCATGCAGGAGGCCGAGTGTCAGGAACTTCAGAGACTGCAGAAAAAGTACCTAAAGGCAGTTAAATCAAGAGGGACAGATGATTATTTGGGAGACTCCATCTGCAGGAACTCATAATACCTCTTTTGAATATCGCAGACTTGGGAACAGTTGCACTTAAAATAGTCCATCATATGGGCAACAGTATCCCAAAGGACAACTCTTCCAAAGGGGAAACTGGACTCAAAAAATCCTCTTCTTCCAAACTGTAGTCCAGGGGGGAGGAATCTGAGAAGAGTAAGCCAGGGATTTTTCCCCAGAATCCAAATCCTCATCTGATGAATCCAATTCCCTAGACCTCTTAACAGGATTGGAAGACCAGGGGGATCAGGGTCAGACAACCCTTGAGGAGGCTTCAAGGCTATTAAAGTACTAAACAAATCCTGAGTGAAATCTTGCCATTCCACTGAGAATATTTAACAAGAGGGGGAATATGCTTAGTCTTCTGTTTCTTTTTCTGCAGGACAACCACCCGAAAACCCCTCAGAAGGTCCAAGCCTTGAAGCAACTCATTGATGGTAGGAATTTCTTCGCTCACTAGAATCTGAGGAATCCCCCTTGGATGAGCAGCAACTGGATTGGGCCCAACATTTTTGGCATTCTTGGCAGACGGCTGGCCCTTAGGATGGGAGGATTCCACTACAGCACCCTGAGCCAATAGCTTAAGTCATAGGTTCTCAAGATATGTGGACAAAGAGGAGAGGTGACTATGTAGGGTCTTCAGAACAAAAGCCTGGCGGACAGAACACTGCGTATGATCGAGAGAAGCACACAAGCAAAAAAAAAAAACACTGGTTGTGATGATCTTTATGGGGAGTCTGTCATGTACACAATACCATACAATTATCTTCTGAAAAACAGTTTAGTAACCAGCAGAGCAGAAGGGAATTCAGACTGACATAAGATAATGGCGTTGGGTCTGCTGGCAAAGAAGTGTTTGAGTGTTTGCATCCATACATCAGCTTTATGTTCTACATTTTGCACAGGGAATATACATCTGACATAAGGCGCCTATAAGAGTTGAAGGCTTTGGTATACTGGCAGGAAGTTGTGATATTCTTGGCAGGAGATACATTAGATGAAGAGTACTACAACAGCGACATGGAAGGACATCACCTACTTTTCATGCCACTGCTAACATGGCTTCAAACTTTTAAACATCTGCTTCACACATTTCCAGTAACCTTGTACAGCCCAGAAACAATTCAGATAAACATCTTAGATCATGCATAACTCCTTCCAAAATGGCTTAATTGTAATTTTTTTATTAAGTCACATCCTTGCCATTTACTGGTTATTGTGACTTCAAATCTGGGTAAACATCACCTGCCATTTCTTCTCCCAAAATTAATTCTGCCAATCCATTGCCGTCATGCTAGTCACAACACTTTAATATGCTACTACTGTCAAATTCACACTGAAAAAAAAATAGTTTACTTTAACAATAGCTCTATGTACTGTATGCAGAATGGTGATTAGGCTATGATATCTAGAGAAAGACAAATCAGTTAAGTGCTTCTATAGTGTGAGACTCCGTCTTAAATGTTGAGCACCCCTACTTGAGTTAAAGTTTGATATTGCGCTAGGCAGATAAACCTGCCAGTTCTGGCCAACAAATGCCAGTGGCAGAATAAAAAAAAAAAGATTTGTTTCTGTCCATCTGTGCCAATAATATTTATCTGACCACTTTTCTCTCTCTCACATTGTTCCTCTTTCTGACAGATTGCACCAAGTTCTTTACAGCTTTGAAAGCCGGCAAAACACTTAGCGATTTTTTTTCTTCTATAACTAGTAGTACATGGACCAGATAAAGCTCCATGCACTACAAAACACTATGATTGGGTTGCCACTCTTAACCAGCTTATCATGTGTTTTGCACATGGATGCCGAGCTTCACCTCTCCATGTCTTGAACACATTAAGTCAGTTATGATCAGAGACCAGGTCATAATCCTCTACATTATACATCTTACAAATAAATTGACTAGAGGAGACATCCAACCATTTGAAACACTGAAAATCAGTTTCTGTTGCTAAGGATTTTACTGCCTGAAACCACACTTCTCACAGTATCACATGGTGACAAGAATGAGTTTTTCTTTGTTCTTGAATTTTGGAATAAAAGGTGGAATCAGGGAATATCACAAGAATATCTTGTACAATGAAAAAGAGACTGCATCTTCCACTACCTCCACAGTGCCCTGCTGAATACAGCACAGAAGGGAAGGACATCATTCTCTCCACTACCTCCACAGTGCCCTGCTGAATACAGCACAGAAGGGAAGGACATCATTCTCACAACTGGCAAAAAAATAATTCTCTGGAATGCCTCATTTCCAGGAGACCCTTGACCAGGCATCACCTCTAAATCAGAAATTTCATGAGAAAACCCAGGACATCTTCCAGTTTTAAGAACAAATGGAAGGTGGGGTTGAGAAATACATGTTCTTCTTGTTTCACTGTTACAGTCATCACATTTGGGTTATCCCTGTCAGGGTAGCCCTCGGCCGACCGGAATACCAGAGGCTTAGTATTTCTGTGTCGGTTGCTGTCGCTTGAGGACTGACGTCAGGTCATCAGTAGTATAAAGTAAGGTAGCCAACGCCATTACATCAGTCTTTCTTGCCATGGAGCCCAAAGCAGAAGCAGTTTGCATGAGTGCCGGTCAGCCGCTACCTGAGATTTCATCTCCGAATTGAAGTTGAAATCTTCTACAGCTAGGTACCCTGTTGGGGATCCTTTTTTCTTGCACTGATGTCAGAAAAAGTCAACAATTGTCTTGCCTGTGGAAAGCAAATACCACACCGAGACTTCCACTCTTACTGCATCACTTGTTCAAGGCCTAGACCACGATGTCCCCCAATGTCACTACTGTCCTTTGTTCAATGCCAGAACTATCCGTCATTGGGCCCTTATTGTAGCCAGATACTTTCGTTTACAGTCTTCAAATTCCGATATAGCTTCAGTAAGCCTTCCAACAGCAGATTTTCCGAAAAAAATGTAAAGATAGAGACAGACCACACAGGTCGAAACCTTCCAACGACATTTCCGTTAAGCTAGTCATCAGTGAGGCGCTTTCGCAGCCCCTGATGCCTGCTTCTGCTGATTTGCAATATTTATAAATATAACAGAGCCTTTAACATTTTCTCTCCTGCAAAAGGTTCTATCAGCTAGTCAATCTCCTAGGATCAACCAGCCTGATGCTTCTTCCCAATACCAAAACTACCAAGAAGAGTGGTACTCATACTGAAGTCAACTTCACCCACTGTTTACATCACTTGAAGTGACAAAGAACAATGTTCCCATGAAGAGCTATATTTTTAATATCCTATCCTATTGTGGTCTAGGCCTATCATAGCTATCCCACAAGCCACCTGCATACAATATGCTGACGACTCAACACTATTATGTTCAGCTACATCATCCCATGACCTTCATGGTCTCACCCAAAAAGTATTCAACATAGTTGAACAATGGTTCTCTCAGCATTGCCTCCTCTTGAACCCTAAAAAAACCAAACTCCTCCTCTTCACGCCTACTCATAAGTCCTCCCCCTCTCCAATTCTCAGTAACATCTACCAATGATACTATTATATCTCCTGTCTCTACCACCAAACTACTCGGTGTCACCATTGACAATAATCTGAGCTTTGACATCCACATCAATAATACCATAAAGACTGTTAATAAAAAAAATCGGTACCCTCTATAGGATAAAACCCTTCCTTTCCCCCCACTGCTAAAACTACTATTGCCCACACACATTTGATCTCTATACTCCTTTATGCCTCGCCCATTTTTACTAATCTCTCCAAGATTAACCTCAACAAATTGGAAATGGCTTATACCAACATAGCACGATTTGCTACAGGTAACCCATTCTGAACCCATCATTGCATTAACCTAAAACAGCGAGGATGGTTAAAACTACAACACCTGATTAAATTTCACCAACTCACCCTTGCCCACAACATTCTTTATAAACCTTCTAATACTCCAAGTTTATCTACCCTAATCACCCCCTATACAAATCTGAAGTCCTTACGCTCATCTCAAAAATTACTAGTCCACACCACTAAACCTAACAGAGCTGGGGATTCCCTTTTCTCTAATTCTGTAGGTAAACCCTGGAATCTTCTCCCTTGTGTCCTCTCCTCACTCACCTCATTATCGCTCTTTAAAAATAGACTTAAACTTCTCCTCAAAACTCACTGGCTATGCCCCTGTTCAAAACCAGACTAGTCATCTACCTCTACTAATTTGTCTAACCTATCTAGTACTTACTAGCCTCTGCTACTTTTTTTTCCATCTCATCATACTTTTCTTATCTACCCCTTTTCTTTTTTTATATCCTCTTTTTTACTTTCTCTTCTTAAGTAACGCCTTTGCTACATCTCACCTAACTTCCTTTGTTTACCTATGACCTAACCTGACATGTCTCCATACCTGAAATTTCACTGTTTTATGATTTTTGTCCTCAATAATATATCCTGTTACAAACTCTGTACCGTTAATTACTTAATACCATTGTTGATTATTTTTATTTCCTTTTTAAAGTTGCTATTTTTATTAGTATATTGGTATTTTTCTGTGTTGTTTGAACTTGTACTATTGTATTTAGACCATGTCTTGGAGCTAATCTCCCCGGGCCTCTACTGAAAAAGGACATGTATCCAGCTAGACTAGCCCGGTCAACAAATGTAAAATAAAATTATAAATAAAATAAAATAAACTTCAGTTTACATTAAAAGCATCTCCCTCCAGTGTTTTACAAGGACAAAATGTACATTGCAACTGTTATAGTGAACTCTGGTCCCTCCTCATAGATCAGCTACACACTACCCTACCAGTCATCACCTCATGGTACTGATGGACTCAACAGCAGCACTTTCTTTAGAGAAAGACAGCTCACCTTACAGGTCATAGTCTTCCTTTTAGTGCTGACAGCTTTATTGCTTTTCTTCTCACTCTGTCTTATGACATATTTTTGAGGTTTGGTCTAGCTGCTGTTCATAATTCCATGTGTTTGTCTTATAAGCCACATCAATGTCTCTTCTTGAAGGCTGTAATTCCAATTTCTTATGCTAACATTCTTTATTAACCTAGCTGAATTTCTATTGCCTTCCACTACCCACTTCTCTATTAATCTTGCGTGATGCTTCTAAGGGTAGAATAGAATATCACTTCACTCAGGGTGGCACTGTGCAGGTAAAGTAAGTATTCATGAACTGCAGTTCGGTATGACCTACGGTTAGTAAATCTACGTCATCCCCAAAAAACATAACACTGCCCTGATATAACTAGGATGTAGAAGAAAGCATAGAATTAATTTAGTTTAATGATCCTATCTTCAGCATCAAAATCAAAAGTTGCTACTTTATAATCACTTTGTGCTTCATTCAGAAGAAATGTGTTGCCGTAATCAGTGTATTAGTTGTACAGCAATTCAAAAGACATCCAGTCTTTATCAACGAATTCAAGCACCAGTCCAGAATACAACAATGCAAAACAGCATTTTTTAGCATATCACTGAGCAATGATTTAAAGTCAAAACCTAACACCTAATCATTTAATAGACACCCACTGTTTACATCACTTGAAGTGATAAAGAACAATGTTCCCATGAAGACCTATATTTTTAATGTAGCATAACAAAAGGAAGATGAGAATGAGCTGCTCTTGACATTACACTTTAACACATCTAAGACAAAACCTAAGGAGTTTTGCAGCTTTAACAACGCTAAACTGCTATTCTAGAAGACAATGACTCTTGTTTCCAACAACTGCTTTACAAATTTCTGCATCATACAGACAAAAGCCAGTAATCATACCACTCACCTAACAACCCCTATGGCTAAAGGGTAAAAGTACATGGCAGAGGAGGGGCCTGGAGGGGAAAGGGAGTGTTAGCGTAGTCTTGGCTGCTTGCTGCTGCTGGCCTTTTAGAGACTTGATGGATGGCTGCTGGAGACCTAGCAGCACCACGTGCTGGGAGAGAGCAAGACAGTGAAAGGGTGGTGTCTAGAAAGGTCTAAAATACCGAAGTGGTAAAGTAAAGACAGCTGAATTCATTCAAGAGTGCAGTCAGAGGACCTCAGTTATAGTTTCAGTTTTAGGTTTGTTTTGTTTTCTCGGTTTTTCTCGAACAGAGACACGAAACCACGGTTTGCTCCAACCCGCCCCGCCCCATGCGCAGCCGTTTTCCGGTGTCGGTCTTTCTTTGCGTTTTGGCGAAGTCGGCGAAGTCGGTCGGAGGTCGGCGGGCATAATATGCGAAAAAAACCGTCTACAAAAACTGTTCTAATCGCTAAGCTGCGGCGAAGGTTGAAAGGAGTACAGCAAGAGCACTTGCTAGCAGGGCGGCTGGGCCTAAACAGGGCAGGTAGCAGGCAGGAAACATGGGTAAGTCTTTGAGGTTTTGTTTTTAAACAATTAACAACTTTTAACTTTTTCTGACATCGGCTAGAAGAAGAAGAGGTCCCCAGAAGTAGCTACTTTAGAAGTCTTGAAGTTAGAGTGAAAGAATCTCTGATCCCAACCGACCGCGCTTGCTAACAGCTTCTGCTTCTTGGCCACGAGAAGAAAGACTGAGAAGAATGGCGTGCTGGCTGATGCTTATATACCCGGAAACAAGAGAGAGATGACCGCGGTGAGCGTGCGAAGCCGGCGAGGACGAACTTTTGGTCAGGCCGAGACTGAAGGGCTGCCTGACACAACAACAACCAGTTGTTATGACTGCAGATGCATCCATGAAGGACATCACCAGTGTTGCCTCCTTCCTACAACTGCCTCAGAGATACACAAGCACAGCATAATCATAGGAATACTTCAAAATCAAGACACAATATCGCTAATCTGACATCAGAGGTCACAACCACAGCTAATCTGACATTTGAAGCAACTAATGACCACCACTTCGTCATACAGTGCCTATAGGTAACAACGTGGGCTGCTGTAAAAAGTAATAGTCTTCTGTTAAGGAGGATTAATAAGAAGTTATGTACTCACCATAACGTTCCATCTGAGTAGGTGGCTTCATTTGTCTGCAACCTGTGGGTCTTGGATCCGATATCGGATCCAAGCCGGCAACTATTTATACAGCTATGGATCCAAGCTCCTAGCTCCTCCCCTCACCCATAATCCCTTGCCAACCCCAAATGACCTCAGATCAAGTTTGCCCTCCTAAATACCTGAAAAGGTATTCCAACAGGAAAAGGCAGGAAAAATACCATCATCTAACTCTTCTGAAGGCCAGTGGGAAGGAGGGGAGGATGGTTGCAGACAAATGAAGCCACCTACTCAGATGGAACGTTATGGTGAGTACATAACTTCTTAATCTGGAGTAGGGACTTCATTTGTCAGCAACCTGTGGGACAGAGTCCCCAGCTACCTGAATCTTGGGCGGTCATCATGGAAGGATGTTCCGGAGCACTGCGGAGCCAAAGGATGCTCTCCCTCTGGAAATGACGTCCAGTTTGTAGTGGTCAATAAAGGTATGAGATGAGGCCCAAGTGGCTGCCGAGCAAATATCATCCAAGGGGACTCTAGATCTGAATGCAGTAGAAGTAAATATGGAGCGAGTGGAATGTGCACGAACCCTTTGAGGTGCGGGCCTCCCAGAAATCTCATAAGCTATAAGGATACATTGGGAAATCCAGTGTGATAAGGTGACCTTCGAAACGGCTTTACCTAAATTGAATTTGGCAAAGGAAATGAACAGCTGATCAGATTGTCTGTGACCAGCAGTCCTATGAATATAGAAACGCAGCTGCCTGTGCACATCTAATGAATGCAGCTTGTATTCTCCTTTATTTTGATAATTAGGGAAGAAAACAGGGAGATTAATGGACTGATTGATATTGGTTTCTGAGGCCACCTTAGGTAGAAAGGACGGATTGGTCCTGAGGTACACTCTATCCTGATGAAAAACCAAGTAAGGGGGTTTTACGGAAAGAGCTTGAAGTTCCGAAACTCTTTTCGCTACCAGGAATGCTGTTTTCCAAGACAGGTATTTAAGATCAGCCGAGGCAGCTGGTTCAAAGGGAGAAGCAGTCAAGGCCTGAAGAACTAGCGATAAATCCCAAGGGGGGGGTGGCTTCTTTGATAGGGGGCCTGAGCAGAAAAGTACCCTTGAGGAAGGCTTTACATAATTTAGCTGACATCAAAGGACCTGTCTCGTGTCCCACGTGGTAATGGGAGATGGCTGCCAATTGTACCTTGGCTGTCGAACAGCAAGCCCCTTGCTGAAAAGCCCGGTAAGAAAGTCCAAAACGGACGTTAGCGGAGCAGTGAAGGGGTCCAGATTATGATGTTCCACCCAGATGGAGAAGCGCTTCCATTTACTGCGATAAATCTTCCTGGTGGAAGGTTTATGCGCTGCCACCAAGATGGCTTTGACTGGTGAAGAGATACCGGGAGTCCTAATTAAGAGTGGAACTGGAGCAGCCAAGATGTCAGCTTCAGGCTGTCCAGATTCAGGGTTGGTAAGCCTGATGGGTGGGAGATCAGATCCGGGCTGGGATCCAGAATCCAGGGAGGATTCACCAAGTGAGACCACAGGTAAGGGAACCAAGTTTGTCGAGGCCAGAATGGGGCAATGAGGATCATTTTGCTCCCCAACCGAGAGGCTTTCTGTAACATCTTTAGCATCAAGGGTAGAGGAGGATAGGCATAAAGTAGACCGGATGGCCAAGCATGCACTAGAGCATCTCTCGGGGCTTCCCCTGGTGGGGGAATCAGGGCGAAGAAGCTGTCGCATTTCGTATTTGAGGGAGAGGCAAAAAGATTGCAGCAGGGTTGCCCCCATTTTGCAAAAATCCGCTTCGCTACTTGGGATTTGAGAGACCACTCGTAAGGGGAAAGGACAGTGTGGCTGAGTTTGTCCGCCAGAATGTTGTACCGTCCCGGAATGTGCATTGTGATCAGAAAGCGGTTGGTGGAGATCGCCCATTCCCACACTCTCATGGCCTCTCGGCAGAGAGGGTAAGACCTGGTTCCCCCCTGTTTGTTGATATACCAGACAACTGACATGTTGTCCGTCTGTATCGCAATAGTTCCTACGAGAAGAAGGTTGTGAAGTGCTTGCAACGCCAACAGCACTGCCCTCATCTCCAGAACATTGATATGCAGGGAGGTCTCTGTGTTGTTCCATGTGCCTTGGACTGTTTTGCCTGAGCAATACCCCCACCCCACCCGAGGCGAGAAGCGTCCGTGGTCACCATGACGACAGGAGGTACAGCGCAGAAGGGACGACCTGTATGGAGGTCTGGAGAATGAAGCCACCATAACAGGGCCCTCCTGCAAGCCCTGCTGATAGAGACAGGGTGATCGAGAGGAAGAAGCTGAAAGGACCATTGTACTTGAAGGGTCCACTGCAGTACCCTCATGTTTAGGTGAGCGCATGGAAGGAGTGTAATTGCCGCTGCCATAGAGCCCAGTGCCCTCAGGACCAATTCTGCGGGTGGGGCTTCTGATTGGAGGATGGCCCGCACATGTAAACTCAGATACTGTAGTCGTTCCGGAGTGAGGTAGGCTTGCAGACTTCTCGTATCTAATCTGGCCCCTATGAAGTCTATCACTTGTGTCGGAGCAAGGGAGGATTTGTCCGTATTGATCGTGATGCCTAACTGGGGGGCTAGGCGAAGAAAAATTTCTCTGGCTGAGCACAGTAGATGCCTTGTTGGAGCAGTCAGGAGCCAGTCGTCCAGGTACGGGTAGACTTGCATTCCCTGGAGTCTCAGGTGGGCCGCTATCACTGCTAAAACTTTGGTGAACACCCTGGGGGCTGTGGTGAGGCCAAAGGGAAGGACCCTGAACTGATAGTGGCTGGCTCCCAGCCGGAAGCGGAGAAACCTCTTGGATAGTCTGTCCATTAAAATGTGGTAGTACGCATCCTTGAGGTCTATTGAGCACATCCAGTCATTCTCCCGCAAGAGGGGGAGAATGGATTGAAGAGTGACCATTCGGAATTTTTCCTTGGTTACCGACAGGTTCAGGAAGGAAAGGTCTAGAACTGGTCTCAAGTCCCCCATCTTTTTTGGCACCAGAAAGAACCTGGTCTAATCCTAATCAGAGCTGGTCTGGGGGGACGGGTTGGATGGCTCTTTTCTCTAGCAGCTGCTGGATTTCTGCGGCTGCAGCCTCTCTCTGACCGGGTGGTACATCGGGGAGGTTTCTGAGTCTAGGGACATGTTGCATTGGGATTTTGTAGCCTCTGGATATGACACGAAGCACCCAGCAGTCTGACGTGATGGACTCCCATGCAGCCCCAGGTGCCTCGAGAAGCGCCCCCCCGACTGCCTCCAGAGTGGAGCAGTCGGGCAACCCTTCAGGGCTGTTGCGTGGGCCGTTCAGAGAAAGATTCTCTGGACACAAAATTCCTCGGGGCCCCTCTGCCTCTAGGGCGGCATCCTCCCTGTCCTCCTCTGCCACAGAAGGACTGGTTGTCCGGAGCAGGTTGGGAATGTTGCGATTTCCGGAACCACATCTTCTGTCCCTTTTGGTTCTTGGAGAAGGACCTCTGGGGAGCAGAGAAGCGGACTCCGATGGCAGACAACGTCTTCCTGTCCTTCTCGCTCTGGACAAGTGTCTCGCGAACGGTCTTGCCAAACAAGGCAGCACCATCAAAGGGGGCATTCGCAAAGGACGCCTTAAAAGGGCTCCGCGAAGTCACAATGTCGGAGCCAGGCCTGGCGTCTCATAATTAGGCCCGCTCCGCTAGCTCTAGCGGCTCCCTCAGTGGCGTGGGACAACAGCCGCATAGAAGTATTGGAAATAGATCTTAGAGTGGCCATACGAGTGGCGTACAACTGCTTGTCCTCCGCCGACATGGACTCTGGGGGGGTGAAGCAGTGTATTCTTTAATAAGATCTCACTGCATCCTGATGACATGTGCCATGTAGTTCACGGACCTTACTGAGAAGGTCGCTGAACTAAATACCCGCTTCCCAAGGTGATCCATCGAGCGGGACTCCTTTCTCGGTGGATGGACCGAGGGGCTCTCCTGAGCTAGTTCTCTCTTAGTGGCTGCCGCCGTCAACATGGCATCTACGGGGTGACCCTTGCTCCAGTGGGACCGGTCTGCGGGGCTCAAGATCCTATCCGGGCATTTAGGGACTGGCTCCACAGTGTCCGGCTCCTTCCACACCCTGGTGGTAATAAGGTCCACCAGGGGGTCGGCTGGAGGGGACACCTAAGAGGTAGACGGGCCTGCTTCGAATGCCTCCAGGAACACGAACTCGTTGGAGGAAGCCTTGGGGGCAGACCACCCCCCCTGATCCTCAGCATTTCCATGATGTCTCCAAAGGAGACATCCTCAGTCGGTGGCCTTGGGGAGCCTTCCCCTTCATCCAAGTCCGTGTCCTATGTTAAGGACTCGGGGGAGTCCACGTGCCTCCTCTTACACTTGTGCTTGCGAGGCACTTCCTCAGGGGGGCTGTCCGAGGAGGTCTCACCAGCAACATCCTGTTCCAATGGAACAACCTGGGACATCGAAGCAGGCTGTCCCTGTGGCCGGGTGATGGGAGCCTGACCCAGCAGAGAGGGAGTGCAGGGTGGAGCCGAGACAAGGGCCGGGGGTCCGGATGCTCTCAACAGAGCCATCTCCACTGCATCGAAGGCCGAGGGGGAGCCGCTCTCCCTGGGTTCCGAAAGTCTACTCCCACTCGGATCCGATGAAGGGATCGGAACCGGCACCGAGACCGTCGGATCCGAGGGACCAGTGTGCTCCGACCTGGACAGAGCCAAAGGCACACTGAATCCCTCGGATCCGAAGCTCGCCCCATGGCTCCGAGAGGTCGGATCCGACAATGGAACCGACAGACTCGAGGGCAGGGTCGGATCCGAAGTACTCATTACTGTCGGTGTCGACCCACCCCCGGCTCCGACGCTGCCCGGCTCCGAGCGCTCCGAACCCGGGAAGCAGGTCGGAGAAGGAGCAATCGGAACAAAGAAAGGTGTCGAGCTCCCACCCAAAGGGGGGGGGGGGGCAAGAGTACTCCCATCTGCAGCTGGGCCTGGATGAACCTCCTCATCATCCGGTCCAAGTTTGCATCAGACAGGCTGTAGGTTGCTCTCGAAGAGGCCACCGAAGCAGGCCTGGAATGCCGCCTCGATGACCTCAATGGAGATCGGGTCTCCTCCTCGGGTCCCGGGGAGAAGCAAGGAGATCGGAGCCGAGGAGGAGGAGACCTGGAAGCCGTGGAGGGAGAAGCCCGCTTAGCTGGGGGGCCCGAAGCGGAGGCCTCGGCCCTCCGCTTGTGGTGCTTCTCCCTCAGTTTCTCCCTCCTGGCCTCCCTGTCCTCTGGCGCTTTAGTGGGAGTTTGAATCCCAGCCGGGGGAAGGGGGGCAGGAGTGGCCACCACCACAGGCTGAGGAGGTGCCACGGGAGGAGCGGAGGCTGAAGCCGAATCCAGTGGCAGAAGTCCTGCCAGGACCAGCTTCTACCTCAGCTCTTTCAGTGCCCTGGGGTTGAATGCTGCACAAATGGTACAGCCCGAAGACAGGTGTTCAACCCCAAGGCACCGAACACACAGAGTGTGGCCATCTGCCGGAGAGAGCTTATGGCCACACTCGGTGCATTTAGAAAAAATAGGCTTAGGGGCCTCTGCCATACCTAAACTAAGGCTACACAAACACACTAGGCCCCAAACGCAACTAACTACCAGCGAGGGGAGGGTAAAAAAAACTAAAATTTAAAAGTTAAAAGGCTAAAGAAAACCTAGCACACTCACACTGATTAAACTATGAAAAAAAGGCTGAGAAAATTCACTTATCTATAACAAATTGCCAGGAGCTCGTGATCCAGCTGACACACTTTAGAGCGGCAAACTAGATCTGAGGTCATTTGGGGTTGGCAAGGGATTATGGGTGAGGGGAGGAGCTAGGAGCTCGGATCCATAGCTGTATAAATAGTTGCCGGCTCGGATCCGATATCGGATCCAAGACCCACAGGTTGCTGACAAATGAAGTCCCTACTCCAGATGTACAGTTACCAGCAACCAAGTACTCCAATGCAGTACTGTAACACCTCTCTGAATTTTTTTCTCCCTACATATCAAGTTCCACATCCTGAGTGTATCTATCCTTTTTTCCCATCAAATTTCTACATTTGTCTGTATTTGCTTCACCTGTGCATAACAATCACAGAACAGTTTATCCTGTATTTCCTCAACAGCACCATCTGCAAGTCCAGCTGAGTGCAAATATCCATGACACCCCCCCCCCCAAGACACACACCCACAAAACAATAAGTCATGTCTTACCATAATGTTCCATCTGTGTTGCTGATCTTCGTTCATTCATTACGATGGGTTATCGGTTCCATCCTCTGAACTGAGCCGGCCTTATAACAAGCTCGCGTCAGCCAAAAAAACTCTCGAGCCAAGATCCTACCCACAATGCTCTGCTCCCTGTTATCTCAGATGAGTTTGCAAGTTGCTAGACAAAAGTAGAGGCTGGTTAGAACAGACCTACAAGAATGGAAAAAGGACAATATGAAATCCACCAGGAACCTCCGGAAGGGGATGGAGAGTGGGGAGTAATGAATGAACGAAGATCAACAACACAGATGGAACGTTATGCTAACACAACTTCTTTATCTGATGTTGTTAATCTTCATTCATTTCTTATGATGGGACATTGTCCCCAGCTACATATATCTCCGGGCGGCCCTCATGGAAGGACATTCCTGAGCACCATGGAACCAAAAGCAGCTCTTCCTCTGGAGGCCAAATCCAATTTGTAATGAAGAATAAAGGTATGGGGTTGGCCCAAGTCGCAGCTGAGCAAATGTCACTGAGGGAAGCCCTAGCATGGAAAGCTGCTGAAGTTGCCATTGACCTTGTAGAATGGGCTTTCATTCTGTGAGGCAAGGTGATGTTGTTCTTGTTGTAGATGAAGGTAATGCAATTTCTCAACCTTAACGCTAATGTAACTTTAGAAACAGGACGACCTAGCCTTGGTCCAGAAAAGGCCAGAAATAATTGGTCTGATTTGCGGGTAGATTTTGTGCTCTCCAAACAAAAACAGATTTGCCTGTGAACATCTAGAGAGTGCAGGCAATACCCTCCCTTGTTAGAATGATTAGGAAAAAATATTGGGAGGTCAATAGACTGGTTGATAAGACCGCTCTGACACCACTTTTGGTAAGAAGGAGGAATTGGTTCTTAGTGAGACTCTATCCTTATGGAAAATAAGGTAGGGATGTTTGATGCATAAGGCTTGAAGTTCTGACAGACATCTGGCCGATGTGATAGCAACCAGAAACAAGGTTTTCCAAGGGAGGTACTTTGAACCTGCATATTCATGTGACTTAATGGGGGAGTGCTGTTAGGGCTTGCAAAACCAAAACCAGGTCCCAAGGTTGTACTGGTTCTCTAAAGGGGGGCTTTAGGTGAAAAATACCCTTCAAGAAAGCCTTACACAGTCTGTGTGACATGAGTGAAGAGTCCTAGAAGCCAATGTGGAAATTAGAAATGGCAGCTAAATGAACACGAACAGTAGAGGCAGATACCCCAGATTGAAAGAGATGTGATAAATAATCCAATACCGCCAAACTGGGGCTGAAAAAGGGTCCAATTGTTTGTTCGATGCCCATACGGCAAATCTTTTCCATTTGCTAAGACAGGTTAGCCTGGTGGATGACTAATGAGATGCAATAAGAACACTGTGCACCGGGGAGGAGAGATTATCCTGCCTGGCAATCAGTGGAAGTGGAGAAACAAAGCTGTTAGCTTCAAGTTTGTTAGATTGGGGTGGGTCAGACCCTGTGGATGGGAGATCAACCTTAGAGTTGGATTGAGAATCCATGGTCGATCTAGCAGGTGAGGCCAAAGGAAAGGGAAGCACACTTGTTGAAGCCAATATGGAGCAATGAGGATTACTTTGCTCTTCAACTGCTGTGCTTTCTTCAAAAATTGGGAAATGAGGGGTAGAGGAGGGTAGGCATACAGCAGACCCGAGGGACAAGCGTGGACTAGAGCATCTCTCGGTGACTGCCCCCAAGGGGGGATCAGGGCAAAGTAGTTGCTGCACTTGTAGTTGATTGGGGAGGTGAATAGACTGCAGCAAGGTTGGCCCCAGCAGTTGAAAATTTTTGCCTCTATCACAGCACTGAGGGACCACTCATGAGGTTGTAGAATGCACCTGCTCAATTTGTCCGTTATCACGTTGGAGGTCCTGTGAATGTGCGTTGCAATTAGAAAGTGGTTGAAAGCCATCGGCCATTGCCATATTCTCAAGGCCTCTCGGCATAATGGATAAGATCTGGTGCCCGCTTGCTTGCTGATGTACCACACTACTGACACATTGTCTGATTGGATCAGAACAGTCCATGACTGAAGGATTGAGTGAAATGCTTGCAATGCTAGTAGCACCACCCTCAGCTCCAGGACACTGATATGCAAATGAGCCTCCGTCTCCGACCAGGTGCCTTGGACCGAGTTTCCCCCACACAGCCACCCCCCACCCCATCAGGGAGGTGTCCATGGTCACCGTGGCTTTTGGCTGATGGGGGCTGAACAGACAAGACCATTGTTGGGGATTTTGAGAAATCCACCAGAGCAAGTCTTGCTTGCACTTCTGAGTTACACTTATCTGAAAAGACAAAGGATGTTGTAGAGGGTACTACTGAGTGAGAAGTAGCCACTGAAGAAGTCTCATGGGGAACCTTGCAAGACAAACAATGGTGGTAGAGGCTGCCATCGACCCCAAAAGCTGGAGTACGGACCGAGCAGAAGATTTGTGGTGACAGATTAGCGGCTGAACCTGTTGTCTTATTCCTTGAAGTCTTGATCCGGAAGAGATGCTGTGCAATTTCTCATGTCCAGCAGAACTTCAATAAATTCTAAAGATTGTGCCGGGGTCGTGTTGGACTTCTCCCAGTTTATAGTGATTCCCAGGTGCTGAGCTGTGAGAAGAGTGTAATCCAGGGCTTCCTCCAGTAGACGCTTGGTGGGGGCAGTAAGGAGCCAGTCGTCTAGGTATGGAAACGCCTGGAAGTCTCAGGTGAGCGATAACCACTGCCATGCATTTAGTGAACACTCTGGGGGCTGTAAAGAGACCGAAGGGCAGTGCTCGAAATTGGTAGTGACTGGCTCCTATGCAGAAGCGGAGGTATCTTCTTGAGCGTTTGCCCACTTTTCTATGGCAATACTCATCTTGAAGATCTACAAGCACATCCAATCGTCTTCTTCCAAAAGAGGAAGGGTAGACTGAACCGTGACCATCCGGAATTTCTCCGTTTTTACAAATTTGTTTAGTGTGCTGAGATCCAGAATCAGTCTCCAGTCCTCTGTCTTTTTTTGTCACTAAAAAGAATCTTGAGTAAAAACCGGATCCTATCTGGTCTGGGGAGACCATTTAGATGACTCTTTTTTGTAGCAGTTTTCGGATTTCATGTGCTACTTCTTCCCCCTGACTGGGTGGAACATCAGGGAAATTTCTGGGTGAAGTGGGACAGATATGGAAGGGAATGCTGTAACCTCTGGATATTATCTGTTGTACCCAGGAATCAGTGGTTATGGTTCGCCAGGCAGTAGGGTACAAGGAAAAATGACCCTTGACCGCTTCCAGAGGTGAGCAGTCAGGCAACGCTTCAGGAGCACTGGTAGGGTTGCCCAGAGAAAGAATCTCTGGAACCCCGGTTTCACAGACCTCCCCTGACCTGAAAGGGGCGTCTTCCATTAGTGTTTCCCCCTCTGCCCTAAGGGGAAAACTCGGCACGTGCGTCATGGAAAGAGCCCTGTGATTTTCTGTACCACATCTTCCTGCTCCTCTGATTTCTAGAGTAGAATCTTTGAGGGGTGGAGTGTCAGACACCAATGGCAGACAGGGTCTTACCATCTTGTTCACACCAAAGTATCCTTAACCTTTGGGCCAAACAATGAAGAGGCCTCGATGGGGGCATTCAGGAAGCCTTAAAGGAGTCTGCAAAGGCACATTCAGGCATGCAATCTCGTGACTATGCCTACGCCTGCCGCTCCTTCTGTTGCATGTGAAATGAGGCGCATGGAAGGACTGGATATAGATTCCAGGGTCACTATTTGAGATGCTACCTTGTCGCACACCTCATCAGAAACAGCTCCTGCCAAGGTTTCAGAGTGTTGGTTGATAAGGTCCCTCTGCAGCCTCGTAAAGTGTGCCAAGTAGTTCAAGGACCTTAAAGCGAAGGTTGATTAAGCAAACACATGCTTCCCGAGTCTGTCTACCTCCCGCGACTCCTTGTTGGGCGGATGGACAGCCCGGCTCTCTTCTGCCAAGTCTTTTTTGGTTGTAGCCGCCATCACCATGGCATCTACTGGAAGACCTTTGGACCAATGAGGGTGTTCAGCAGGGGGAGATAAAATTTTGTCAGGCCTCCGAGATATAGCTTCCAAAGTGTCAGGAGCCTTCCTTGCATGCTGGACAATGACCTGGACAAACTCATCAGCTGGTGGGGTAACCCAGGAGGTAGAGGGCCGGGTACGAAAGGCCTGCAGGAATATGGATTCCTCTGAGGAAGGGTTGGAGGACTTATAGTCGCCCCTCTGTCTTAGGATCTCGAGGATGTCACCAAAGGACACCTCATCAGAGGGTGAACGTGGGGACCCTTCCCCATCATCAAAGTCTGTATCGTTGGTTAGAGACTCCTCAGTGTAGTCCATGTGCTTCCTTTTACACGAAGCCTTGCAAGGAACTTCCTCAGTGGGGAGCTCTGGGGAAGATTGGGAGGAGGGCATCTCCTGCGGGGAGAAGCCTGAGACCCTTGTGCTCAGGGTCCAGTACTTGCAACTTGCAATAGCTGTAGCACAGAGGGGGGGCATTGACTCCGATAGGGATGTTTTGCCAGCAGAGGCAAGTGCCCTCTCCATGGCTTGGAAGGCCGGACCGCCCAAAGAGGAATGGGAGACCAGAACAGAGCACAACCACCTCAGGACCGGGGTCACACCCCGCTCTGACGAGCCAACCCCAGAGCAGGAGTTTTAAGAGGGCTGTGGAGCGTGAGGGGTGGAGGATTCCTGGAGGGTGCCACAGAAAAAATTGGCATCGAACCAAGAATGCCTGCCCCCATGGCACAGCTGCTAGCCTGAGAAGGGCCCGGTGTCCAGTGCACCAAGGGCAACAAGGACGACTCCGGCTCCAAAGTGAGTTCCACTGTTGGTGTCGAAGAAAGGGAAGCTGCTGTTGGAGGAAAGGGCTTCGATGCTTCCCTGGAAGTCGAAGGAGGAGTGCAAGGTGGAGTCTGTGGAGAAATACGGTCACTTGCAAGAGGGAGCGCAACTTTAAACAGATTAGAGAGTTCCCTGGCCACAAGCAACTGATCGACAAGCCGCAACACATCCTGTTCTGAGAGGCTCCTGGTCGACCTCATAGAGAGACCTGCTGGAGATTCTGGCCTGTCCAAAAATGGGCTGTACTGACTTCCCACAAAAGGATCTATGGAGGGAGAGTACATAGTTCTGGCGAGTTCGTGTAATATAGAGTCTGGAGCCGAGGGTGTCCGCACCATAGAGGGCAATATTCCAGAAGTTGACTGCATTAGCAAGGATGGAGCCAAAGGAGTCGGCACCAACGGTGCCGAAAGAGACTGTACCTGTAAAGATGGTACAAAAAGAGTCTGCACTGTCAATGGTGCCGAAAAAGGCTGAGACGATACTGTTGGAGCCATGAGTGTCTGCACCGGGAACTCCGGTGGTGGTGAAGAAGACATAGCTGGAGTGAGAACAAATTGGGGCAGTGCTGAGGCTGGGGCCGAAAAGACCACAGATGGCAGCACCGTGCCCGAAGATTACACCTTTTTGTTAGTCCACTTCTTGTGGTCCCCAGGGGGAGACGAAGTGACTGGCCTCAAGGAGGAAGAAGATCACCTCTTATGGGGTTCAGACGGAGGGGATGAACCCTCCGACCCAGAGATAGCCTCGCAGAAAGGAGATTTAAGGAGGCCTTTTAGTATAAGTTTGTTCTTCCTTTCATTCAGAGTCCTAGTTGAGAAAATTCTACAAATCCCACATGGGGGGGGGGGGGGGGGTACCACAGACAGGTGGGAAACATTCAGACAATAAACACACAAGTCATGCCCATCAGAAAGCGGTAACTTACGGCCGCATTCTGTACATTGTTTGAAACCAACACTACTTTTTTTTTATCTGACATTGTAATATCAAGGGAAAAACTACGATACTACTACAAAGTTATGAATCTATCCAGAAGGGTGAGAAAGGGAGAGGAAGAATTACCAACGATAGTACTGGAGAATTACCTCAAAGGTAAGAAAAAGGACAGAATATACTACAGGAAGAGAGTCCCAAAGTTGCGATAGGGTAAGAAGATATAGTGAAGAACTGAAAACTTTCTATACACTAATAGAAAAACTTAAAAAAATTGAACATTTGGCTGAGAGAGAAGGTCTGACATGGCTGTACAGCAACGCGGCAAATGAGATCTGAGGTAACAGGGAACAAAGCATTGTGGGTAGGACATTGGCTCGAGAGTTTTTCTGGCTGATGCGAGCTTGGTATAAGGCCAGCTCGGTTCCGAGGATGGAACTGATAACCCATCGTAAGGGATGAACGAAGATAACATCAGATCACATTTTACAGGTCTCGTACTTCTTGTCCAGATAGTGTTAAGTTTTGTTGTAGCATTACTCTCAACCAGTCTGTCTTGCTGTTATAACATTAAGAGGTTAGCAAACATCCAGAAAGTAAATTTTATCTATAAAACTTCCCTTAGAATTGAAATCTATCATTAGTGTGGCTAAAACAAAGCCATTGTGCAGAGACATGCTTAAAGCAGCTAGTCTGTATATTAAACAGCATTACTATTAAATCTTAGCACAATCTACACTAGTGAAGTGAGAAAACCCAGAGACCACCCAAGTTGACCTCTGTATAACCCAGTCCACGACTACAGTAGCTCACCCAAACACAGTCCGGACAACACGGATAGGCAACTTCCAAAGTCTCTGTAGCCAGCTTAGTAGTTATGGGCATTCTGAGACGATGTAGCAATTGCCTCATGTTCACAGACCACCATTTAATCATTAAAAAACAAACTGTATGTGAAAGATGCACATACACAGTTTCACTGGAGACAAAAATCTCACATATAAACAAGATTTTCAAGACCACATACACTACCATCCACCAGACAGTGTCCATCACAGACACAGACCAACCTATGCTGAAGCAGAAAAAAGTGATCATCCCAAACATCAAAGACCTCCTAAACCTATAAATGCTAACACCTATCATCAGCAATTTCTAAAGCACTCATCAAAAACAACAAACACCACACATTCTCCTACACCCAGTGGAGCCCCAAGAGCAAATCCCATAAGGCAAACCAACGCATTACCCAGGACTCTTGTCATAGGGGAGCCCATTACATGACACACACAGATGCCCCATTTACCAGAATGAACAAGTACAGGAAAACAGTCAGTTGCTTATCTTGCTTATCTGCAGCCAGGATCCACCAAGTTATGCACACCCTCAAGTCACTACACCAGAGCTACCAGTATGATTCTATCAAAGTCCATGTGGGAGTTAACTCATTAACCCCGAGTACCTTCTCATGGCGCCTCTGTGCTTAACACCGAGTGCGCTATGAGAAGATAGGAATTCCCTTATGTTAACCCAGAGTGCCTTCTCCCAGCGCAGTTAACTTTGCAGTCAGATAGAATCTCCATGGTTGAAAATTAAGTTGAAAAAGTAACTGAACTTTATTAGGTACCTTGTCAGCTTACTTTTCAGCCTGGAGTTGCATGATGTTTGCACTGAAGTTTTCATTGAAAATCAATTTGCAAATCGCTCTCTACTTTCCTCTCATAGCAAGCCGATTTTCTGTCTGTTTAATCAAGTAAGCCATTGTGTCCAATCCAAGACACTGCTAGCTTAACACCTCCACCCCTGCCATAGAAATCCTTTGTTGTTGGCTAATAAATAGGGGATCCAACAGTAAAAATTCCCTTTTCTTGCTTGTGCAAAATTTACTGCTGAATCCCTCTATTTATTTTCGCTAGACACTTCATTGAACGGAGTCCTTCTACAGCCGAAAGTCCTGCATCGGAGATCTGTCTGTGCAAGTTCCTTCCCCAGACCATTTCATCCAATCCAGAATAAGGTAGGATGGTGCCAGCTTTGCTTCTCGCAATGTGCAATTACTGCTGTAGGGAGACAAAGTATACCCAACTGAGCTTGGGTGTGTTGTATGACGAGGTCGGGTAAATGCTGAAACTGTGCATAAAGTTTTTTTTTTTTTTGCATCATGGTTACTATTTTTTTAATCTAAATATCATGTACAGCTTCATATCTGTTGTCATACAAGTGGGCCGCCTATAATATATGGTGTTTACAACAAGTTGTCTGCTGTTACGTCGTAAAGAGGTCTATGTTATGCTGGATTTGTATGTATCCGTTAGCTTTTGCTAACCGTTTGTCATGCATTGAAGTGTTTCCTGCCTGGGCCTCCGCTGAAAATGGGCTCTGTCTTGGGCTTTCCTTTTGCTCTTCTGTACTTGTAAATGCTTGGTAGAATTACCTCTGCCTTTGAACATTCCCTAAAGTATAAGTGCTGTTTGTAAATACACAGTTAGCAGTCTCATAATTCACCTTCTCTTTTTATTTTTTTGTACACTTTCTGAATACCTCAAGGGAACTAGCTAGGCACACAATCGCTAACGGACAGTTACCGGTGGATTACGAGCATTCCCTAAAGTATAAGTGAAACGGCAGCTGTGCGTAGATGGGTTGGCGTTTTTTTTTTTTTTTTAGTAAATCTAAGAGAGCCACACCAAGAGATACATACCATAATACCCAACTGAGCTTGGGTGTGTTGTATGACAAGGTCGGGTAAACGCTGAAACCGTGCATAAAGTTTTTTTTTTTTTTTTGCATCATGGTTACTATTTTTTTTTAATCTAAATATCATGTACAGCTTCATATCGGTTGTGTTGTATGACGAGGTCGGGTAAATGCTGAAACCGTGCATAAATTTTTTTTTTTTGCATCATGGTTACTATTTTTTTAATCTAAATATCATGTACAGCTTCATATCTGTTGTCATACAAGTGGGCCGCCTATAATATATGGTGTTTACAAGTTGTCTGCTGTTACGTCGTAAACAGGTCTATGCTATTCTGGATTTGCATGTATCCGTTAACTTTTGCAAACTGTTTGTCATGCATTGAAGTGTTTCCTTCCTGGGCCTCCGCTGAAAATGGGCTCTGTCTCGGGCTTTCCTTTTGCTCTTCTGTACTTGTAAATGCTTGGTAGAATTACCTCTGCCTTTGAAGATTCCCTAAAGTATAAGTTCTGCACAGCCTTTGTAAATACACAGTCTCATAATTCACCTTCTCTTTTTATTTTTTTGTAAACTTGCTGAATACCTCAAGGGAACTAGCTAGGTACACAACCGCTAACGGACAGTTACCGGTGGATTACAAGCATTCCCTAAAGTATAAGTGCAACGGCAGCTGTGCGTAGATGGTTTGGTGTGGTTTTTTTTTTTTTTTTTAAATCTAAGAAAGCGACAGCAAGAGATACATACCATAATGCATGGAAACCTTAGCTGGTAAAGTATCCAAACCTTTGAACATTCCCTAAAGTATAAGTGCAACGACAGCTGTGTGTCGTTGTTTTGGCATGTTTTTTTTTTGTTTGTTTTTTTTTGTGCAAGGGTCAGGGCTGAAAAGGGTCTTTGGAATAGTTTATGTTTAATGAATACAGTAAAATTACATATTGCAAATATGATTTGCTTGATTACATTTATGAGCTCTCTGTTAAGATAGTTTGATTACTTTTCTATAATTGTAAGCTTGTAAATGTACACATAGTTAGTGAATACCTCAAGGGAACTAGCTGGGCAGACAATCGCTAACAGGCTAATTTATACTAATTTCACTGACGGCCAGTTACCATTGGATTACAAGCAACAGCAGCTGTGCATGTTTTGGCGTGTTTTTTTTTTTTTTTCCCTACAATTGTAAGCTTGTAAATGTAGTTTTTGTGTGTTAAGTAAAGTCTTCACCTGGGTCACATGCAAATACATGTATATTGTAAAGCAGGCTTATGAATGTGTATTGGAAGAGTAGAGGAAAGAATATAACAAATAATTTACTGTTGATTTAATCCCTATAATGCAAACACTCTGTATTCATCCTTAGTCGTGAGCATTTCCGCTGTCAGGTACTACAGTCTGTACTTAATTCCACTGATGTTAACTTATAGAATATTAAAAAGGTGTGATCTTTTCACACAGCAATGACAGTATAATGCATAACTACATTACTGTAAAAAAATCTGTTGTCTTACAATGAGTTTACATCCCTTACTGGTGAAGTGCCCACTGGGGAAAGTGGTTTATTGTGTGATTTTTGGTGCTTTTGCATACACAACACAAACAGCTGATGAGTTTACTGGGGAAAATAATTTATTACTGTGTCACAGAAAAGCTTTTGCATAACATATCCATTTGGCCATTTTATTGTCTTGGGAGCTGGCTGTGCTATATTGATTAACTGGCTTAGTTTAATTTGAAGCATGGTGCCATGACCTGTTCTCTGAGCTGATCTACTGTTTAGAATATTGTGGTACAAATATGGTGTAAGAAGCATAGGTTATCTTTACATCAGTTTTCACAAATGGTTATTATAACGTTTTGTTTTATTGTATCCAGCTTTCAAGTGTGTACTTGAATGAATTGGGAATAACTGACATATGACCGGAAGTCTTTATCTACTTCTGTGAATGAATTCTGTCCATGCTGTAGTGTAGCCATTTCTTATCTGTTAACAATATGCACATACTGCCTTCAAGAACACTGCTGATAAATAACTCTAGAAATGTTGGAATGCTGATTTTTAGCATTGCTCAACTAGATATTTTGGACAATATTTCTGCCTTTTTACTTCTGTGTCTTATTGGAACCAGAGGGATGGTTAGGTGAGAGAAATGAATTACTACTTTTTGGAGTAATTGTTATACGACTCAACCAGATTGGTCACATTCTTTTTCTGATTATTCTCACTAGTTGCCTCAGTGTTATTACTTACAGACTACAGTGAGATGAAGGTTATTACTTACAGACTACTACCAGCATGGAGCTACCATATATTTTGGGCAATATTCCTGCCTTTGTTGGTCATGTATGGACTTTAGGTGGGAGGAAGGGCTCAGTAATATAATAATGAGTCTGTGTTGCATAATACCTGTACCAGGAAATATAATGAATGTCTACTCAACAGGTTATGTGCAGCAGTTATCACCTGTGTCTGAGCATGCAGAACTTTGCAGTAATGACATGAAGTAATCATCACATTAACAATAAGTGCAGTTACAATGTAACACTGAGTCATTCTCACTTTTCAAGTAAAACTATCAGCAGCTGTCACTGTTATTCACATAAGTAGAAGTCGTTATCACGTTGATGAATGCATAAGCCAGATGTATGCAGATCAGGGCAAGAAACATCACAATCTTTCCGCCCTTGATTCCTTATGTCCATTGCTGAATGGACACATGTAAAGAGAAAAGGCAGAGGTAAGGCAGACTGCTGACACTGAAGGAGGTTGTGAATGGTAATGAATGCCTCTGCACTCCACACTAGTGGAGTGGTGGTCCTTACCCTTCTTTTTCTCTTTACATGTGCCCTTTCTGTGCCCCCTTGTCAGCCATTGTGTGTAATTTTGTGTTTTCATGGGTTGTAGGTATGTACCTCTGCAGCATCATCACCACTTGTGTACCTTATGAAAAGAATAATGCCCCTGTGGATAGGAGTGAATATTTGGATGGTCCAACCAGGTAATGCATTATGATATGCATATATATGTACTCTTCCAGTAGATCTGTCAAACATCAGTAGTAATCTGTTCGCATTTTCTTTCCTGTACAGGTTCATCTACCTTCTGACACTGACATGGCTTCACGAGCAGGAGAACGACAAGTGAGAGTGTGGGTATGTGGCCATTCCTACATTCACTGGGCTGCCAGCCATGCCTCCATAACTGAAAACCAGTACAACTTGAGCTTCCCCACATCCAGTGTGAAAGTATACTGGCTTGCAAGAAGAGGTATGCATTGGTGCAGAGTACTGCAGTTGGAAGAGAAGTGTTCCATCTACCCTGAGCATGACATCCTTGTGCTGTACATTGGAGGGAATGATGTCATCAGTCAACCACTTGGAAGGCTACAGTTTCAAATCAGAGCAATTTTTGAACACCTGCAGTCGTGGTGGCCACATTTTGTCATTTTGTGTGGTCTGACATAATTTCTCGGCAGATATGGAAAACAGCAAACAGTCAACGGGCAGCTCACAAGGCCAGACATTTACAGAATGGGGTTCATGCATGGCTCGATGCAGAGGGTCGATGGATCTACAATCTGTCATGACAGCATCACCACAGATGATGTTCACCTGTTCAGAAGGGATGGTGTTCACCTAACTGAGGAGGGCATTGCGTTGTTCTTGACTGAGCTCTACAATGGCGTGAGAAGAGCTATGCATGATTGGTAATATGCAGCTTGTGAGAAGAATGGAAAACACCCATGACCAATTAGGGACCAGTATGGTAAGTAAAACTCTATTATGAAATGTGTTGTGTAAAATGCATTTTTCTGAGTTGACAAATAACTGTGGTAAGGAGCTGGTGAAGATGCTGAGAAAGAACAACTCTTTCAGGAGAGTGCTAGCATGTAAAATCTAATATGTCAGTAACCATCCTGCAATACTACTACTTTTTTATTCTGCTTTTATCAGGCATGTGTAGAGTTTAAATGATAGGAAGGGCCTAGTAATACAGAACTTGATCCCTTAAGTCCATTGCTGAATGGACACATGTAAAGAGAAAAGGTAGAGGTAAGACAGACTGCTGACACTGAAGGAGGTCGTGAGATTGTAGTGGTATCAGTGTCTGAGTGGGTAGCCAGCACAGGTATCGGACAGATCAAATGGCCTTGCCTGCCACTGACGTCCCATGCCTGTCCTAGGTTCATTAGTGGAGTGGCGGTCCTTACCTTGCTTTTTCTCTTTACATGTACCCATTCAGCAGTATGTTGGCTACACCAAGAATGTGTATATATTTACAATCATATGTGTCTACATGGTAAAACAACTGCTTCTGAATGCTGTACATATGTACATATATCAGTTTTGTTAGGACTCAGGTTATGGAAATTATGATTTTTTTCATATTTTGGTAAATAACTTTGCAAGGGAGCATGTCAGTGTGCCAAGTAGTACCTCATTTTGAAGACAGTATTGATAGTTCCAACATGGTAAATGAATTGTGCCTGTATGTTGTACACATGTGCAGATATCAAAGTTTGTTTTGGACTTAGGTTATGGAAATTATGATTGTTTTCATATTTTGGTAAATAACTTTGCAAGGGAGCATCTGAATGTGCCAAGTAATACCTCATTTCGAAGACAGTATTGCTGGTTCCAACATGGTAAAAGAATTGTGCCTGTATGTTATACATATGTGCAAACATCAGTTTGTTTCGGACTTAGGTTATGGAAATTATGATTTTGTTTTCATATTTTGGCAAATAACTTTGCAAGGGAGCATCTGAATGTGCTAAGTAATACCTCATTTTGAAAACAGTATTGATAGTTCTAACATGGTAAAAGAATTGCGCCTGTATGTTGTACTCATGTGCAGATATCAATGTTTGTTTAGGACTTAGGTTATGGAAATTATGATTTTTTTTCATATTTTGGTAAATAACTTTGTAAGGGAGCATGTCAGTGTGCCAAGTAATACCTCATTTTGAAGACAGTGTTACTTCTTACAACATAGTTAAAGAACTGTGTCTGTGCACTGTACATATATACAAATATCACAGTTTGTTTAGTCTTGTACAATTATGAAAATTATACATTTCCAATACTTCTCATTATTATGCCCATATCTTTGCAACGGAGCATGGTGATCACACATGTGATGCATCATTTTGAAGCTGACATTCAGATGCACAACTTATACACTGGTATGTAGGCTCTGTCTGTTACAGATGATGAGATATTATGCTTTGTTTATTTATCAATTATGAGAAATATTATATTAATCATATTTACGTGAATATCTCCAGAAAGGAGCATCACACAGTAATGGTTAAGGTATCATTTTAAAGCTGACATTCATACTAACAAATTAAATACAAATTATATGGGTCTACATGGTATATTGACCAAGATATTGTGGTTTGCTTTTCCATAAATGTAAACAATATGCACAATATCAACATTCCTTGCCAAATATTTAATAATGACTTTAATATGCACTATCAGCATTTACACTGTCGGAAAGGTCAGTGTCTGCTGACCAACTTTCGCTTTTACATTTTTAGTCTAGCTCTTATAGTTAAAGAGTTATAAACATTTGTTTTCTGTATGGTGTTAGAAATGGATTTTCTGAAAATGAGCTCAGGCTGCACTGTTGTTCCTATGGTGGAATTAAGCAGGCAGCTTTTTCTGAGCTGCTCTGGAGGCCCTGTAAGACTGCAGTGGCAAAGCCAGCTCTGGATTTAGAGAAAATTAGCAAATGGTAATGCTTGGTGAAAGTATGTACCGAACTCCAGGTAGCAGCTTCTAGGATGTCCCTGGTAGGTATGCCTCTGAGAAAGGCTGTACAGGTAGATGCAACCCTGGTTGAATGGAGTCTGATCCCCTGTGGAATAGGTTTTCCATGGTGCTTATAGCAGAAATGAATGCAATGGCCTATCCATTTAGAAATGGTTTGCTTTGAAATAGCCTTTCCCTCTGTCCCTGCAGCAAATGCCACCAGCAGTTGCTCAGATTTCCTTTGAGGTTTAATCCTGTCCAAGTACAATCTACGTTGTCTGTGCACATCTAAGCATTGCAGTATCCGTTCCCCTTTGTTTTGTGGATTAGGAAAGAAGGTTGGCAAATGAATGGACTGATTAAGAGCCACACTGGATACTACCTTGGGCATGAAACAGGGATTGGTCCTGAGGGACACCCTGTCCGCATGAAAGATGATGAAAGGCTCCACTGCCATAAGGGCCTATAATTCAGATACCCTTCTTGCTGAAGTGATTGCTAAAAAGAAAGCGGTTTTCCAAGAAAGGAATTTTAAATCTGCAGTAGCAGCTGGCTCGAAAGGAGGAAGGGTGAGTTTCTCCAACACAAAGTTAAGGTCCCAGGGTTTGAATTGTAGCTCTCCTGGGAGGTCTTAAATTTTTGGCCCCTCTAAGGAACTGCTTGAGCAGTGGATGAGAGAAGATGGGAGGTTCTGTGTTATAATGAGCTGAAATGGCTGAGGCGTGAATTTTTATTGAGGAAAAAGATAGGCCCTTGTGAAGCATCTCAGTTAAGTATTGTAAAATCTGAGGTAAATTGGGCACTGCTGTGCTCATCCCTTGTGACTGGTTCCAGGCACAGAATCTTTTCCATTTTTCACCATAAGATTTTCTAGTACTAGGCCTCCTTGCCTCTAAAATGATATCCATCATTGGTTTACTAAGGGATGGTAAAGGAGAGATTAGGTAATTAACCAGGCTGCTAGGCTCAGTGTTTGAAGCTGAGGGTGCAGAATCTGGTTCTCCTGCTGAGACAGCAGGGTAGGAGTCTGAGGCAGGTGCCATGGGGCCAACAGTGACACACTGCGCAAGAGGGGGTACCAGTGTTGGCGTGGCCAGTCTGGTGCAATCAAAATCATCCTTGGTTTGTCTTGCTTGATCTTTAGTATTATCTTGGAGAGCAGAGGCAGAGGAGGAAAGACATAAACTGATAGTTTTTTCCAGCTGAAGGACAGAGCATCCACTTTCCAAGCTTGTCTGTGTGGAGTCCTTGTGCAAAATTTGTTCAATTGATAGTTCTGGTGGGAGGCAAACAGGTCAATATCTGGGCTCCCCCATTTGCTTGTCAACATGTTGAAAATCCTTGGGTCCAGTTTCCACTCGTGTGGGTCCATGAGGTTTCTGCTTAGTTCGTCTGCCAGTGTATTTAGTTTCCCTGGCATGAATTGAGCTTGTAGATGCACTTGGTAGCTCAAGGTTGTGTTCCACAATGCCATGACTAGTCTGCAGAGGGGGTAAGAATGCTTAGCCCCCTGCTTGTTTATGTACCACATAACAGTGGTGTTGTCCGTCTTTACCATTAATCGTCCTGGAAGAATGTGGTCCTTGAAGGCTGTCAGAGCATTCTGTACAGCTAACATTTCTTTTTGATTGATATGCAGTTGCATTTGACTTGGGTTCCATTTGCCCTGAATGTACTTCCCTGCCAGGTGTGCCCCCCATGCATAGTCTGATGCATCTGTCGTTAGGGTTTGGGCGGCAGGGGGTAGTGTGAATGGTAGTCCCTTGTTTTGGTGGCAGGCCTCTGTCCACCAAAGGAACTCTAGGCATAGGCAAGGTATGATAGGAATCATTGCTTCCAGATCCTGAGAATGTTGACACCATAGGCTTTTTAGATACCATTGTATCTAAAAAGAACAAACAGAGCGAAGACGCTATCCTCCAAAAAAAAGGAAGTCAATCTGGTGGTCCCCTGCCATAAACAAACTGTACAACAGAAGGAAGAAACTCTTGCAAGAGAGAGTAAAATCCCACGAGTGGAAGAGCTCCCTGGTCAACCTCAGTAAGAAGCTGCGATCCCTGATAAAATCCTCCAAAGCTAGTTACGAAAACAAAATCGCCACTGATTCTAAAGAAAACCACAAAGCATTCTATAGCTATGTCAACTATGTCAAGAATCTCAATGGCAACACTCAAATCTGCTCTGAGTTACAGCACAATGGTACTAAATATACAGACCCAAATGATATTGCCAACATCCTGGCAGATAGGTTCAGTGCTAACTTTACCCCCCTCTCACCCCCTAAAGAGCCCATCTCTATAACGGAAGAATGCAAAGTTCCTGCAAACACGGTTGCACAGGTAAAAACCACAGTCTCCAAAGTCAAGAACACCGCATCCATGGGACCAGACAACATCCCACCCTGCATTCTACATGAACTACAGAACGAACTGGCACCCCACCTAAGTACCATGTTCAATCATAACCTCACCTCAGGCTTTGTGCCTGCTGAATAGTGCACAGCAACGGTTATCCCACTCCACAAGGGGGGAGCCACCATGGACCCCAGGAACTACCGCCCCATTAGCCTGACGAGCCTGGTTTGCAAGGCCATGGAACTTATAAACAAAGACATTGGTAATCTCCAAACTCTGGATCCCACCCAGTTCAGGTTTGTAAAAGGCAGACTATGTCTCCTAAACCTGACAGACTTCTTTTAAGCAGTCACCAAAGCCGTAGACAAGGGTTCACACAGCCTATCTAGATCTTGCCAAGGCTTTCGACACCATCCCCCACTCTGGAATTCTAGATAAACTCACTAAACTAGGTATAAATCCCTATGTCACAAGATGGGTTGCCAAGTGGCTCACTGACAGAACCCACACTGTGAAAGTAGCAGACTCCAAATCCGACTTGACAAGTGGAATACCACAGGGTTCAGTCCTGGGCCCTCTCCTGTTTGGTATCTACTTCTCTGAAGTACAGGCTAACACAGAAGGTCTTTGGCTAACGAAGTTCGCAGATGACTGCAATCTAGGAGCCATAATCGAAACTCCTAATGATGTGGACATCCTACAAAAGGGCCTAACTGAAACAGATGCCTGGTGTCAAAGCCATGGCCTCAAGCTCAATGCCAAAAAGTGCATTGTCATCCCCTTAGGTAAAAACTCTGTACCCATGAACTACAACATAGGCGGTAGTATACTTAACACCGAAAGTGTGATAGAGACCTTGGGACACAGGTGGACAGTAGTCTCTTCTTTGATAATCACATCGCCACAGTAGTCAGGAAATCCTTCTACATGGCACACCTCATCACAAAAGGTTTCTCATCCAGAAAAAAAGACGTCATTGTTCCCCTCTACTCATCACTCATTAGACCCATTATGGAGTACAACGCCCCTTTTGGTATGTACCTCACAAGACATCTACAACAACTGGAAAGGCCACAGAAATACCTCACAAAGAGGATTTCCGGCCTCAAACAGATGCCCTATGCAGACCGTCTCAAAAAACTCCAGCTTTACTCCGCCGCATATCGCCTACTCAGAGGTGATCTCTACCTAACATACACAGCTATGTCAAACCCAGAGCTGTTGGACATGCTCCACTTAAAGAAATCCCAATCCCTCAGAGCTACACGCTCTAGGGACCTAAACCTTGTCACCACAATAAACAGAACATGCCGGAGGGATAGATTCCTGTCCCAGAGACTTCCCGTACTCTGGAATAAACTACCTATCTATCAAACAAAGCTCCTCATTAGCACTCTTCAAGAAAAATCTTGATGATTGGATGGGAAATAGGAAATTCATCCCGGGATCACCTCTGTGGCTCTGCTCGACAGTAGCACAGGAAAATAATTTTCTTGGGTGGCAAAAGCCATGGTACCTTTTTGGCTGGGCTTGTATAGGCCCCAGGGCCGATAGCCAAGTACCTACCTATGAACATTGTAGTTTCCTCATATGCAGCCTTGCATATAGAATTAGAAGAATACAGGAGGCCATGAACCCCAAAGCTTGTAGTATTTGCCTTGCAGAAAGCAGGGTTTTTGTGAACACTTGTTTGAAGTAGGTTGTCAAATGAATTTGTTTCTCTGGTGTGAGGAAAGCCATCTGGGAAGTTGTATTCAAGCTTGCTCCCAGGAATATAATTTGTTGACAGGGTACCAGGTGTGATTTATTTTCATTTATGGTGTACCCCAGACAAGTTAGCACCCTTTGTATAAAGGCCAGATTTTTCAAAAGTATGTCCTGGCTTTCTGCCTGAATTAGACAATCGTCCAGGTATGGGTATACTTGAATATTTCTTTGCCTGCAAAATGCAACAACTGGAGCTAGGCACTTTGTGAATACCCTCGGCACAGTAGATAAGCCAAAGGGCAGTGCAGAGAACTGACAGTGCGTGTAGCCTGCTTTGAAGCAAAGGTAACTTCTGCAAGACTTCCTGATTGGGATGTGCAGGTATGCTTCCTTTAAATCTAGTATTGCCAACCAAACATCTTTTCCTAGCATAGGAAGCAACTGGTGAAGAGTCAGCATATATTTTTTTTTTCTTTTCCAAAATCTCTTTATTTCAATTTTCTTTTTTCAAATAATAACAACAATACGGTAACTCAAAAACACAAATAAACAATACAAATACTTATCTAAAGAAAACAGGCAACAATCTCGATCCGAGAAAATTATACATACATATATATATATATATATATATATATATATATATATATATATATATGTACACACACAATATATACACAAGAAGTCACTACATCATCAAGTAAAGTATGAGAATTCTTATGTTCTTGAATTTTGGAATCACCGAAAAGGTGTTTAGCGTAGACAGGTCCAGGATAGGGCGCCATGAATTGTCTTTTCTGGGTACCAGGAAACGTCTCCAGTAGAAACTTTGTCCCTTTTCCTCTTCTGGTACCAACTGAATAGCCCCTATGCTTAAGAGAGAGAGAGAGTACTTGCGTTTGGGCCTCTGCCCACTGATTTGGAGGTAGATCCGGCCAACCTTTTGGAGTTGGTAACATGTGGAAGTGAAATCTGTATCCTAGGGACACTATATTTAAAACCCATTTGTCCTGGGTAATGAGTCCCCAGTTCTTTGCATGAAGTGCAATCTTTCCCCCAAAGGGGCAGACAGTTGAGAAGTGCTTGGATGTTTTAAAAATAAGTCATTGAGACAGTTTACCATAGGGGGAAGTTTTATTACTCCCAGATTTGGAAGTGGAGGCCCCCCACTGCTTAGTCCTGTGCGCCCCCTGGGACTGAAGCCTTGGTGCTCTGCTGGATCTGGGTTTGGACTGCGAAGGTCTGGAAGAGGCAGGAAAGGACCAATTCTTAGAAGGCCAATGCCTACTAACTCTTGGAGGTTGTACTTGTAAAAAATCTTTAACAGTTTGCATAGAGTTGGCTTTTTCCTCCTCTTTTTAAGAGCTTCTTCTCCTTGTTGCCAAACAGGCGGTCCTGACTTAAGGGAGCATCCATTAATTTCACTTTAACATGATCTGGCAAGGATTGCTCCTTAAGCCAAGCATGCCTTCTAAGTACAGACCCAGCTACAGCAGTCTTGCAAGATGCCTCTAGTGAATCAAAACCACATTGCAAAGTATGTTCACCAACTTGTTCAGCAGAATGCATTAAATCCTGTAAATCCTTATTTTCAGCCCAATCAGGAATCAACATCATTTTCTGTTTAAGCAATCCAATAATATGCTGTTGAGACTTTAACATATGAAACTGGCAGTTTAAGGCCCTAATGGCCAAGGTTGCAGAAGTGTACACCTTCTTACCCCATCTAGCCAGCGCCCTGGAGTCTCTATCAGAGGGGGTAGGATTTTTGGCAGTAGTAGCTTTAATGCCCTTGGGTCCCTGTGAAATGGTTTCAGGATCCGCAGTAGGATTTTTGAAAAGGAACTTGTGACAGTCAGGAATCCTGCAATATTTATCAGGTTTTCTGGGAGCAGGAGGTATAGAGTCAGGGACCAAGCTAGATTCAGAAAAGGCATCATCAACAATGTCCAGTACGGGAGGTATAGCTAAAGGCCTACGCTGGGGCAGGAGTAAGAAATCCCTAAGCCTCTTTTTGGAATCAGAGAAATCCTGACTTTCCCAACGAAAATGCTCCCTGAGAGTATGCAAGGTTTCACCAAAAGAGAAATCCTCTGGGGGGGAAGCAGAGGGAATACAGTCCTCAGCATCAGAATCCTCATAGGTAGATGAGGGTAAATCCTGGTCATCGGAGGAAACAGAAATTTCAGAATTCTGGTCAGAAGTATCATAAGCAAACTCAGTCCTAGGTCTCCTAGAGGGGGAAGGTTGGCTTCCCCTGATTAAAGTAATAAGGTCTTCAGCCATTCTTATAATTTGTTTTTTAGGCATAGAGGCCTGACCATGCGATCTGGGCGTCAGTTTTCTAGGCATGGTTCGAGTTTTAGGCCATGAAGAAGAAGATGGCGTTGGTTTAATATGCAAGTCAGTAGGCCTGAATACACCCTCAGAAGACGGTGCCTGCACAGCGGCTCCGGACCTATCCAAGGTAGAGACATCCGCAGGTTCCAAAGTTGAAGCATCTCGCTGCATACCGATCTCCGAATGGGTCTCAGAAGAGGCTTGTGAATCTGAAGTAGTGGGTACCAGGGGCTGCGAAAGCACCTCACTGAGTACCGGCGACTGGCTTAGAAGAAGCGTCGTCAGCAGTTTTGGACCTAGGCGACCTGTCTCTCTCTTTATCTTTGCATTTTTTCGGAATGTCGGTAATTGGATGGCTTACCGAAGACATATCAGGATAATTGAACCGAGCACCAAAATATTTAGAAGCGAAAATATACTGATGACGGATAGTTTGTGGTTTAAATAAGGCACAAAACCGACAGCGAGGTACGTCGTGGTCAGGGCCTAGGCAAGGAATCCAGTACAAATTAAAATCTTTTTGAGGTATTTGCTTTCCACAAGAAATGCAATTATTTACTTTTACTGACATCAGTTTAGAGCAAGAAAAAGTTTCCCCAATGGGGTACTTAGCTTTTAGTTGAAGACTTCGGTTCTGAAACTTGAAAATGAAAATTGCAGTAGTCAGCTGACCGGCACTTGCGAACTGCTTCTGCTTTGGGCACCGCACGGCAAGAAAGACTGATGTAATGGCGTCGGCTGCATGTTTTATACCCCTGACGAGCTGACGTCACGGAAGAAGAGACAGCTACTGACGCAGGACCCAAAACTTTGTTAATCAGTATGACTGAGGGCTACTGCAAGCAGATAACCCAAATGTGATGACTGCAACAGTGAAACACAAAGAACATCTAGGGGCTGGCTAGGATGCCCTGCAAGACTGCACAGGCAAACACTGCCCTGGATTTGGAGAAGAGAGGCAGGTGGTAATGCTTGGTAAAAGTGTGAACAGATGTCCAGGTGGCAGCCTCCAGGATGTCCCTGGTGGGGACCCCTCTGAGGAAAGCTGCAGAGCTGGAGGCTGCTCTGTTGGAGTGTGTCCTGAACCCCTTGGGGGAGGCTTTCCATGCTGTTTGTAGCAGAAATGGATGCAGTGTGCTATCCATTTGGAAATGGTATGCTTGGAGATGACTTTGCCTTCTTGCACATGTAGCAAAGCTAACCAGCAATTGATCAGACTTTCTGAAGGATTTAGTCCTGTCTAGATAGAATCTGAGCTGTCTGTGCACATCTAAAGGGTGAAGAATCCTTTCCCCCTTGTTCTGGGGATTAGGGGAAAAAAAGGTGGGCAAATGAATGGATTGATTGAAAGCCACACTGGACACCACATTGGGCATGAAGGATGGGTTAGTTCTGAGGGATACCCTGTCTGCATGGAAGATGAAGGGTTCCACAGCCATGAGTGCTTGCAGTTCAGAGACTCTTCTGGCTGAAGTGATGGCCAGAAAGAATCCCGTCTTCCAGGAGAGAAATTTTAACTCTGCAGAGGAAGCTGGTTCGAAAGGGGACAGGGTGAGCTTTTCCAATACAAAGTTAAGGTCCCAAGCTGCTAGCCCATCTTCGGAACTGTTTGACCAACGGGTGTGAGAAAAGGGGCTGCTCAATGTGAAAATGAGCAGAAATAGCAGAGGCATGAATTTTTATAGAGGAGAAAGAGAGGCCACAGTGTAGTAGGTCAGCTAAGTATTCCAGGATGAGAGGGAGGGCTGTGTTGTATTGCCTCCCTTAGCCTGGATCCAGGTGCAGAACCTTTTCCATTTATCAGCATAAGATCTTCTGGTGCTAGGATGTCTGGCCTCATGGATAACATCCAGAACCTGTTTACTGAGGTTGGCACATTGGTTCGGGGTTAGGGAATAAGCCAAGCTGCCAAATTGAGTGTCTGCAATTGGGGATGCATGAATTCCACTTTCCTCTGGGTCAGGAGGTTTGGAATCTGAGGAAGATGCCATGGAGGCAGCGGCAACAGGCTGCGCAGCAAAGAGTACCAGTGTTGCCAGGGCCAGTCTGGAGCTATAAGAATGGTCCTCGTTTTTTCCTCCCTTATTTTGAGCAGTACCCTGGGGATGAGAGGTAGAGGAGGAAAAGCAAAGGCCGATAGATTGACCCAGGGGAAGGACAGGGCATCCACTTTCCAAGTGATGCTCCCTGGTGCAGAATTTGCTGAGCTTATGGTTGGTGTGGGAGGCAAAGAGGTCGACCTTCAGGGTTCCCCATTTCCGAGTCATTTGGGTGAAGGTACTTCTGTTGAGTTGCCACTTGTGTGGGTGCAGAAGATTTCTGCTTATTGGTTTGCCAGAGAGTTGAGAGAGCCTGGTAAGAATTGTGCTAACAGGTGTTGCATGGCAGAGGCTGTGTGCCAAAGGGTCATGGCCAGCCTGCAAAGAGGGTAGGAGCATGTCCCTCCCTGCTTGTTGATGTACCACATCACAGTGGTGTTGTCTGTTTTGATCAGGAGAGCCCCTGGAGAGAGAAGGGGCTTGAAAGCTATCAGGGTGTGCTGCACAGCCATCATCTCTTTTTGACTGATGTGCAGGGGAATTTACTGTGGGCTCCATTGGCCCTGTATGAACTGCTGTCCAGGTGTGCACCCCAAGTGTAGTCTGATGCATCTGTGGTGAGGGTCTGGGCTGCGGGGTGTGGGGAGAAGGACAGTCCCTTGTTGTGGGAGCATGCTGTTGCCCACCAAAGAAATTCCTTTCTGAGGCAAGGAATTGTAGCTAGAAGAGTTTCCAGGTTTTGAGAGTGTTGACACCAAAGGCTCTTTAGGTACCACTGAAGTTTCCTCATATGCAGTCTGGCATATGGAATGAGGAGTACGCTAGATGCCATGAACCCCAGAGCTTGCAGGATTTTCCTTGCAGAAAGCTGGGGCCTGGTGGCCAGTTGAGAGAAGTAGGCTGACAGGAAAATTTGTTTCTCTGGTGTAAGGTATGCCCATCTGGGATGCTGTGTCCAGACTTGCACTCAGGAATATTATTCTTTGGGTGGGCACCTGTTTTGATTTCTTTTCGTTGATTGTGTACCCTACGGAGGTTAGTAGACTCTTTACAAAAAACAGGTGTTTGAGCAGCTTTTCCTGGCTGTCTGCCTGAATACGGCAGTTGTCTAAGCAGGGGTAAATTTGAATATTTCTTTGTCTGCAAAAAGCAATGGCCGGATCCATGCATTTTGTGAAAACTCTGGGAGCAGTAGATAAGCCAAAGGGAAGCACAGAGAACTGAAAGTGTTGAGATCCGGCCGCGCAAGAAAAACTCTGGAGTAGAAGCCTTAGCCTATCTGTTCTGCAGGAACGTGCTCTACTGCCCTCAAAAAGAGTAGGGAATGGATTTGCTTTTGAGCATCTGCCCACTGATTTGCCGGTAGATCTGGGAACCCTTTTGGGGTTGGAAGGGTGTGGAAGGAGGATTTGTAACCCTATGACACAATGTTCAGAACCCATTAGTCCTTGGTAATGGTGTTCCAGGTGCTTCAGTGAAATGAGAGTTTTCCTCCTAGGGGTAAGTGAAGGTGGGCGGGGAGGGGGGGGGTCGGGAGGAAGTGAGTCATTGTGAGTTCTTAACATAAGGGGGAGGCTTAGAACTCCCTGGTTTTGAAGTGGAGGTAGTCTACTGCTTAGAAAGTACAGTTTTGTACCTACCATAAATGTAGATGTTCGAAGATCCACATTGCTGCAGTCCTTACACTTGGGAAGTCCGCTGTCCTCGGTCGGCCCGAATATCAAAGTATGGGGGCGTCGGTCAAGGCGCATTTGACTGACATCAGGGTCAGGGTACAAATCGCATGACCGACGTCATATCCTCAGTCTTTTCTTGCCCCAGATGTCAGAAGACCCTAAGAATAAAGGTCAAAAACCAAAAGACAGCAAACCAACAACCAACCATCCTAGCACTAAAAATATGTACAATATATACAATAGACAATATACACCCAATTGACCACCCAACCCACACAACCGCCTCTAACAACAGAGGTGTGGATCTTGAACATCTACATTTATGGTAGGTACAAAACTGTACTATGTTCTTCATCTCACATTGCTGCAGTCCTTACGGTAGAATCCCAAAGCAGAGGAAAGGGAGGATGGCCAAATTATAAGGAAGCAGGAGCTGCTAAAATGCCCTGCAAAACAGTGACAAAACCAGCCCTGGATTTAGAGTAAAGTGGTAGGTGATAATGCCTGGAAAAGTATGCACTGAACTCCAAGTAGCTGCCTCAAATATCCTTAGTTGCCACCCTCTCAAAAAATCTGTTGAAGTGGCAGTAGCCCTAGTGGAATGAGGCCTAATCCCAGCTGGAACTTCCTTGCCATGATGGGAATAACAGAAAGCAATGCAAAACCCAATCCACTTAGAAATAGTTTGTTTTGACACAGGCTTGCCCTGAGAACTCAAAGCAAAAGAAACAAATAACTGCTGAGACTGCCTGAACCCTTTAGTTCTGTCCAAATAATAACGAACTGCCTGTGTACATCTAAAGTGTGCAAAATCTTTTCCCCTTTATTTTGGGGATTTGCATAAAGGTAGGCAAATGCATAGTTTGGTTTAAAGCCACACTAGAAACCACTTTAGGCATAAAGGAAGGATTAGTAAAGATACCCTATCCTTATGGAAAATTAAGAAAGGCTCAACTGCCATAAGGGCCTGCAACTCAGAAACCCTTCTTGCAGAGGTAATAGCCAACAAAAAAGCAGTCTTCCATGATAAAAACTTTAATTCAGCAGTAGCTGCAGGCTCAAAAGGTTGTAGAGTGAGTTTCTCCAACACAAAATTGAGATCCCAAGCAGGAGTAGGAGCTCTTAGGGGTCTTATATTCTTTGCCCTCTAAGAAATTGCTTGAACAAAGGATGAGAAAACAATGGTGGGTCACAATCATAGTGAGCCGAAATTGCTGCAGCATGAACTTTAATAGAAGAGGACAAACCTTTGTCCAGTAACTCAGTAAGATATTGAAGAGCCACACTTAAATTAGGCCCAGAAACATCAAAATCCTTTGCTGTACTCCAAAATAAAAATCTCTTCCATTTGTCACACTTTCCTTGTACTAGGCCTTCTGGCTTCCAAAATAACATTCAAAACTTGTTGTGGAAGTGGTGGCCCACAATGGTTCAAAACAGAATATGCCAGGCTGTTAGGTGCAGAGAGTGAAGCTTGACATTGAGCAAATGACTGTCCTCCTGAGACAACAGGTGTGGAATCGAAGGCAAAGGCCATGGAGGCTTCCGTACCAGGCTCCTCAGTAATGGGTACCAATGCTGTTGAGGCCAATCTGGAGCTATCAAAATCATCCTTGGCTTGTCTTGTCTGGCCTTTAGTAGTACCTTTGGGAGGAGAGGCAGAGGCGGAAAGGCATACACATGAAGATTGCTCCAATTGAAAGAAAGATTCTTTTGTTTGTCCGGGGTCAAAAAGGCCATCTGGGATGCTGTATTCAGTCTCACACCCAGAAAGCACGTCTTGAGAGGGTACTAGACTGGACTTTATTTCGTTCACAGAATACCCCAGGCATCTTAGCACTGCTATCACATAACCCAAATGATGAAGAAGCTCGTCCCTTTCTTGAGCCAGAATCAGGCAATCGTCCAAATATGGATAAATCTGTATTCCTTTTAACCTGAGGAAAGCTATCACTGGAGCCAGAACCTCTCTGGGCGCAGTAGATAAGCCAAAGGGCAATGCAGAGAACTGATAATGTCCCAGCTCGCAGATACTTCCTGCAACTGAGTCTGATAGGAACATGAAGATAAGCCTCCTTGAGATCTAAAGTTACCATCCAATGATCTTTGCCCAGCAGAGGTAAAAGCTGCTGTAACGTCAACATTTTGAACTTGGGAATGTCCAGATAAGTGTTGAGGATAGATAAGTCCAAAATTGGTCTCCACGTGTTCCCTTTCTTTTTTACTAGGAACAGGCGAGAATAAAATCCTAGGCCCACTTCTGGCATAGGGACCGGCTGAATGGCCCCTATTTGGAGTAACAGAGAAATTTGCTTGTGAGCCTCTATTCTTTGTGGAGGAGGAGCGTCTGGCATGCCATTGAAAGGAGGCAAGGTATGGAAATAAAACCGGTAACCGTGGTGTATGATATCCAATACCCATCTGTCTTGGGTAATTAAACTCCAATTTTCTTTGAAAAGTGCCAACCTTCCTCCCAAAGGTGCTGCCAGACGAGAAGGCTCTGGCAGCTGAAAAGGTAGGTCATTGGGTCTGTTTTAAAGGACTGACCCCTGCCCTCACCTGAAGACTGTGCAGGAGAACTCCTGTTCTAGGCCTGAAAGAGCCCTGAGCTCTGCCCTGCCACGTCTAGATCTACCCCTAGACTGGGAATCATAGGAAGGATACATCCACCCCTTAGTAGGCCAATTTCTAGTAAACTTTGGAGGCTGAACCTGCAAAAAATCTTTAACAGTCTGCATAGACTTAGCCTTGTCTTCCATTTTCTTTAAGACTGTCTCAACAGGAGAACCAAACACATCAGATTGTAAAGGAGCATCTAAAATGTGATTTAACATGGTCAGATAAATTCTGATCCCTCAGCCAGGCGTGCCTGCGAAGAACTGACCCAGTGGCAGCCACCCTAGACGAGGCCTGTACAGCATCAAAACCACATTGCAAAGAATGCTTCCCACCTGTTCAGAAACATGTACTAAATCTTGCAACTCTTTACAATCAATACCTTCCGCCAGAGCATCAACCTTAGACTTCAATTGTGAAAGGAGATAGTTTTGGTATTTTAACATGTGAAACTGGCAATTCAAAGCCCTCATAGCTAGAGTGGAAGAAGTATAAACTTTCTTTCCCCATCTATCCAAAGCCTTGGCCTCTTTGTCTGAGGGAACCGGATTCTTGACAACAGAAGCCTTAACACCTTTAGGCCCCTGACTAACAGTTTCTGGGCCTGCCCTAGGACTCTTAAAAGATACTTATGAGCTTCAGGCACCCTGTAATATCTATCCGGTTTAACAGGAGCAGGAGGCAAAGAATCAGGATTAAGAGAAGCCTCTGCAAAACATCTTCCACCACATCTAAAACAGGAGGTATAGCCAAAGGCCTATGCTGGGGTAAAAAAAATTCTCTAAGCCTTTTCCTGGAATCAGAGAAGTCCTGACCTTCCCACTTAAAATGCTCCCTCATAGAATGAAGAGTTTCTGAAAAAGAAAAATCCTCAGGAGGAGAAGCAGAAGGAGTAGAATCATCCACATCAGAATCAGAATAAGGAGAATACTCCTGCAAGTCTTCAGTCAAGACTCTGAAACATCAAGCCTGCTCAAAACTCCCAGGCTCAGGCTCCACCCTAGGTCTCTTATCAGGAGGGGGTAAAGAACCCCTAATCAAAGAAATCAAATCTTCTGCCATTTTAAGCATATGCTTCTTGGGCACAGTTCCAGAAGAACTAGGGGTGACACCAACTGCAGCTGAACTTGGCCTGCCTCTGGGAGAAGCCTTGTAAACAGAAGGAGAGGGCCTAGCCACCCTAGGAAGGGAGGGGAGTATAGTAACCTGAGAAGCCCCTTCAGCCTGACCTGCCTCCTGTGAGGCCACATCTTGCAATAATAAAGTCTCTCCCTGGGAACCCAAAGAAACCTCCGGTGGAGCCACCGGCTCCACACACCTCTAAAGAACTGGCGTCCGGTACAGACGGTTCTTCTAGCCTAGGCTTAACTGCTTTGTCCTTGCGCTTCTTGAAGAAGGCGTCGGAGCATCCAACGGCATTTTATAATTGCACCGCTTCCCAAAGACTAACCTGGCACAATCCAACCTTCTCTTTATAGTGCGTTTATTGAATCTAGCACAAGGCGACAGCCAACAACGTCGTGCTCAGGCCCTAAGCAAGGAATACACAAAGTATGATAATCTCTATCGTATCTGTTTCCCTCAAGAAATGCAATTATTGACTTTTTCTGACATCCGGTAAATCACTGAGGCAAGAAAAACTAAAATATTCTAACGGGTACTTAGCCAACTTTGAACTCGGTCTGAAACTTCAAATCGAAAAATCTCAGAACGCCAACCGGCACTTGCAATGCTGCTTCTGCATCGGACCATGCGGCAAAAAAGACTGAGGATATGACGTCGGTCATGCGCATTTGTACCCTGACGTCCTGATGTCAGTCAAATGCGCCTTGACCGACGTCAGCCTTATACTTTGATATTCGGGCCGACCGAGGACAGCGGACTACCCAAGTGTAAGGACTGCAGCAATGTGAGATGAAGAACATCTCTGCATTCCCTGGGGTTGCTGTCTAGGAGGTCTGTTCCCATGGGCCCTAGGCTGGGCCTGTTTAGTCAGAGCAGGAAAGGATCAGTGCTTGGAGGGAAAATGGCTGCTGAACCTAGGGGGCTGGACCTGTATGTTTGCATACATTTTGCTTTTTCTTCCATCTTTTTTAAGACCTCTTCTGCCTTAGTGTCAAATAAGTTATCGTTGTGCAAGGGAGCATCCAACAATTTAGATTTGACATGGTCTGACAGGGGCTGTTCTTTAAGCCATGCATGCCTTCTAATGACAGATCCAGTGACTGCTGCCTTGCAAGAAGCTTCTAGGGCATCAAAACCACAGTGCAGGGTGTGTTTAGTTATTTGACTTGCAGAATGCATTAAGTCTTGTATATCTTTAGATTCTGCCCAAGCAGGAAATGAGGACATTTTTTGTTTAAGGAGTTCCAAGGTATGTTGCTGATATTTAAGCATATGGAACTGACAATTTAGTGCCCTGACAGCAAGAGTAGCTCAGGTGTATACTTTTTTACCCCATCTGTCCAATGCTCGGGAATCCCTGTCTGAGGGGGTGGGATTCTTAGCAGAGGTTGCTTTAAACCCTTTTGCCCCTTGAGCAATGACCTTAGGGTCAGCTGTTGGATTTTTAAAAAAGATATTTGTGTGAGTCAGGGCCTCTGTAGTACCCGTCTGGTTTTCTGGGAGCAGGAGGAAGGGCGTCAGGAGTCAAGCTGGATTCAAGGAAAACATCATCCACCACATCCAGGACCGGGAGGGATGGCCAAGGGTCTGTGTTGCGGAAGATTTAGGAATTCCCTGAGTCTCTTTTTAGACTGAGGGTAGTCCTGACTCTCCCATTGGAAATGCTCCCTTAAAGTATTCAGGGTTTCCCCAAAGGAAAAACCCACTGGGGGAGAGGCTGAAGGAATGGATTCCTCTGCGTCAGAATCCTCATAAGTGGAGAGGGGCTGCATGTCCTCATAGTCAGATACATCAGATTCATCTGACTCTTGTTCAGACAGAACTACTGGGGACAGATCTCTCTTCTCTTTTGAAGGGGTAGCTTGGCTTCCTCTGATCAGCATACGGTCTTCTGCCATTTTAAGCATTTGAGAGTGAGGCAAGGTAGCAGGCGCCTAAGAGTGGGTAGTCAGTTTCTTGGGTGTGGTTCGAACCCGGGACCTAAGGAACTCTGCTATTTTTGAAAGAATGGTAGTCGTGAAAGAAGATGTCGGTTTGTGTCGAGATTCAGAGGTGCGAAAGACTTCCTCGGAATTCGGTGCCTGCTCAGAGGCTCCGGACCCATCCAAGGTAGAGACGACTACAGGATCCTTAGATGAAGAGTTTTACAGCATACCGGACTCCAAAAGGGTCTCAGTAGTAGCCTGCGAATCAATTGAAGCAGGCATCAGGGGCTGGGAAAGCGACTCACCGAGTACCGGAGGACTGACTACTAGCTTAACGGGAGCATTGTCGGAAAATTTGGACCTGTGCGGTCTCTCTCTGTCTTTATCTTTATGTTTTTTCAGAAGATATGCTGTTGGATCACTTACCGAAGCCATATCAGAATTAGAGGACTGTAAATGAAAATATCTAGCTACAATAAGGGCCCGATGATGGATAGTTCTGGCATTAAAGCACAGAAGCGACAGTGGGGGACGTCGTGGTCTGGGCCTAGGCATGTGACGCAGTAAGAGTGGAAGTCTCGGTGTGATATTTGCTTTCCACAGGAGAGATAATTATTAACTTTTTCTGACATCGGTTAGTGTAAGAAAAAAAGGATCCCCAACAGGGTACTTAGCTTTAGAAGACTTCAACTTCAATTCGGAAACGAAAACTCAGGCAGAGGCCTACCGGCACTCGTGTGAACTGCTTCTGCTTCGGGGTCCCACTGCAAGAAAGACTTATGTAATGGCGTCGGCTGCCTTACTTTATACTGCTGACGACCTGATATCAGTACTCAAGCGACAGCAACCGACACAGAAATAATAAGTCTCTGGTATTCGGGCTGGTTGAGGACTACCCTGACAGGGACAATCCAAAGGTGATGACTGCAACAGTGAAACACGAAGAATGTCATATGTTTTGGGAGTGTTTGTAGACTGTAAAAAAATCCTTATAGAGTAGAGTACTGAGTCAGAAATGCTGGGCGAGCAAATGGATGTAAATAATGAAATGATTTTCTTTTTTTTTTTTGTTTTTGAGATGAGATACAGGATATGAATAGCCTAAACATAGTAAGGCCTTGTTAAGTTTAATTCTAGTGGAAGCCAAAAAAGCAATTACTAGAAAATGGAAAACCAAGTCTAAGCCAACCATATCTGAAGTAGTAAATATTGTAACGAACATAAAAGAACTGGAAATGGTGCAAAGTACATAGAAAAAGAAATTGTGGGAAGAATATGTGCAGAAAAATGTTTTAGAGGAAAAATAAGGTTCAAGGGAGGCAGGACTTGACCAATATATGTAATGTTGGATTAAGTATATTGTACAAAAGAACATATGTGATATATAATGTTTGTAACTGTGAACAAGTTAATATAGTTTTTCTTTAATATAAATGTAAGTTTGCCTATGTCACATGTGATAATTCAATAAAGGTGTTAAATAAGTAAACAAAAGTATGCATTACAGGAACAGGTCTACAGCTTCATCGAGACAGTCCATGTTGAAAAACAATGCCTTATATTTACAACTGATGAATCAAGAAATTAAAGATGTTGCTTAACATCTTGCACAGGACTACATATACACAACCAAAGCAATTTGCATGCTTTTGGCTGAAGAATTGGGGTGATGGTGCAGTATATGTTTGTACTTGTGAGTAACTCTAATTAAGAGGTGATCACTATGTATTACTTCTGTCCCCATACTATGGAATAGACTGCCCATACATGTCAAGCAGAGTGGCTCCTTGGCCCTCTTCAAAAGGAACCTTGATGATTGGATGGGAGATAGGAAATTCACCCGGGGATCATGTCAGACGCCCTCCTAGACAGGGGTCCAGAGAAGTAAATATTGTGAGAAGAAACATCCATGGAATTGTTATGGCTAGGCTTGTATAGGCCCTAGGGCCGATAGCCTAGTACCAACCTATGAACCTATAAAAGATTTGTGCTCTGTTTAGATCAGCTGGTCACTGCATCCCAGAATTTACAGCATACTGTGTACTGTACACAGGCTATAAAGTCAGTTAGGTTACTGAAGCAGTGATGACTCATAATATAAACTGATTTCTTGGTTTGACTCTCCTAGCTAAAGTCAGCAGAACATTAGTCTGCCAATTTGGCAAGTGTTGTTGTACCTACCTACATTAACTTTTCCTCTGATTCCTTAATGCAAAGGCTCTTACGTTTTGCCTCAATTTCTGGGATTTCCACTTATTTTCCTCTTTGCCTTTTTTTTTTTTTTTTATATATATATATATATATATATATATATAAAGTACATGAATTAGAATTTCCGATTATGTTATGCTCTTTTTACTTGCAGACCATTACAGTACACATGTTTGTACAGCTGCCTTTGGATTTAATGCTAGATACTACCTTAAACCTGCCCTGAGCAATAGCTTCAAAAAATCAGACCAGCTTGACTCCGACATAGCAATGCATTTTTAGTGAACTTGTACTGCCACCATGCTACTAAGCTGCAGTGATGTTCAACCAACTGTAAAATAGTTACCTTTAAGTCTGCAACTGGAGCACCTTTTCCTGCCAAACCGAGCTTCTCTTCATACAACTGTTTTAGTTCACTGATCTGCTGACCACACTGCACGCTGCATTAAAAACATGTACACTTGTTATCAGATGACTGTAAAATGTACTTAGCCATATAAATTAAACTTTCAAATGAATTACTGCTGAACACACACACACACACACACACACACACACACACACACACACACACACATTTTAAAGCAGCAAAATACTTCAGAGGTTTAAGCTACTAAAGAATGCTCCATTCTGCTAATTGTACAAGTACCTTTTACTCTTAAATTCATTATATCCAGGGGCGGCCCATGCTATTGGACTGCCGGACTGCAGCCCCCCCAGCTGTAAAAATAAAGAAATTAAAGAAAATAAAAGATAAAAAAAAAAAAAAATTAAAATTTGCGCATGCGCACTAGTCCCGACTGCTTCCGAGACAGTCTGGAGCATGTACAGACTTTTTCAGCAGCAGTCCGGACTGGGAAACATGTAAGAGCAGAGATCCCAGAAGTCTATGCAGTTGTAACTGCATAGACTATCGCTGGAAACGGATCGGACTGCAACATCGGTAGGCTGGAGTCTCATCGGGGGAAGAACATCTCACGTGGTGGATGTGCTCCAACGGACGTAATGCACGGGCAGGTTTGTAGTGCACTAACAGCTAATGGCACAAAGGGATGGGATCTACATTGCTCCAGGTGTGTGTGTGTATGCCCCAGTTGCTTTATACTGTGGCTAGAACAAACTCATGGTAGTGTGGAAGGGAATACCTCAGGCTTGAACCCTGTACCTTGTATGCAGGTGTTAAGGACCTGAATTCCCTACCCACCACCATTTGTAAAACAAAATCGCAGATTTTTGCCTCATATTTGATCTGATCAGCTCCTCATAATATCTGTGGTTTCTAAATGTTGCAATGCTTGATATTTGATGGTGCAGTGGTAGCATTTTTGCCTCACAGCTGCAGGTTCTCGGGTTTGATTCTTGGGTGGGGTGCCTTCTGTGTGGGGTCTGCATCTTCTCCCTGTGTTTGGGTGGGTTTGCTTTTGTGTCCTCCCATGTTACAAAGACATGTCTGCATTATTTCTTCCTGGGCCTCTGCTGAAAATTGTTTATTTGTTCCAAGTCAAATTGTCCTGATTAACAAATGTTAAATAAAATTGACAGGCATTTGAATTTCAGACTTCAGGTTTCTGAATGTTTAATTCCTTACATATCTGATGGTGCAGTGGTAGCATTGTTGCCTCACAGCTATAGGTTTTCTGGTTTGATTCTTGGCTGGGGTGCCTTCTGTGTGGAGTCTGCACCTCATCCCTGTGTTTGTGTGGATTTGCTCTGGTGGCCTGCCATTTTATAAAGCCATGTGTCTGCAGTATTTCTCCCTGGGCCTCTGCTGAAAATTGTTTTTGTTCCGTCAGAAGTAAAATTGACAGGCATTTGAATTTCAGACTTCATATTCTTCAGAAAATACATAGTAACACAACCTTTTATTCTAGCAATTTTCTAAGTTTATAAGATGAATATTTGAAATTTGTCCTTATTTTTGGGACTGTATTACCCCATTATTGGCTTTGTCCAGGTTTTTTGTGCTAAGGTTGACAGCTATGGCAAGAACTGAATTCACTGAATATGTTTGAGGGCTGTATTCCTCATTACTGGGTTTGTCCAGGTGTTTTGTGCTAAGAGGTTGACAGCTATGGTGAGAACTGAATTCATTAAATGATAGCCATTTAAGTTTCAGTCTTCCGCTCTTTCACAAAGCAGCTGATTTGGCGTAGTGGTATGCTGCTCTGACTGTTTTGCACAGGGACCTTGGCAGTAAAATGTATGGTGGTAACACATCATGTTTCTTTCACAAAGCAGGTAATTTGGCATAGTGGTATGTTGCTCTGACTGTTTTGCACAGGGACATTGGTAGTAAAATGTATGGTGGTAACACAGCATTTTTCTTTCACAAAGCAGCTGATTTGGCATAGTGGTATGTTGCTCTGACTCTTTTACACACGGACCTTGGCAGTAAAATGTATGGTGGTAACAAAGCATTTTATTCTAGCAACTTTCCAAGATTATACAAGCAATGTTTAATGTGTCCCTGGCTTTTGACCCCGAATAAATTTGGCTTTTTCCAGATTTCTTGCGCTGCGAAGTTGTGATGCAGTTGATTATTGAGTAGATTTTACAAGGAGCTGAGAGCTGCAGGGGAAGAGAAGTTTAGTGCTTCTTATGCTAAGTTAGCTTGCATTGTTAATAGCACAACAGGTTGTGTGCTTGCTTTTGATGCAGAAGGTTGTAGGTTCTACTCCCACAAGGGGTGAATGCTGCCGTACTGAAAAAGTTAAGATACTAACTATGAGCCTATTATCAGTTTGCCATCCATTTCCTATTGCAATATTACTAGCTTATCATTTTTAATGTAATATAGGCAATTTATTCCTCAGGGGCATCAGACACTATTTTTTGATGAAACCATGAAATATAAAGGTGTTTGCTAGCAGCAACCTCTTCATTAGTTACAGATTTATTTAATGTGGAATTATTTAGATGACTTTTTTACTTCTTCAGAGATTGTGCATAGTTACTGATAATGGTGGACTGTAGAATTGTGCATATTTACTGATAATGGTGGACTGTAGATGTTTGAGTACACTTTTATGATGGAAATGTTCTGAACTGGGCAGTTTTGTCATTATGGGTGAATGCATTTTGTTTCATTGTTTACTGGAAAGATGTTCTGAATTGGGCAGTTTTGTCATTATTGGTGCATGCGTTTTGTTTCATAGTTTACTGGAAAAATGTTCAAAACAACAGGAAGGTGCATCAAAGAGCACATGTATGTTTCATATGCAAGGGGCCTATGATTTGAAAACAACCCAGAATTAATCTTTATCTGCCACTGGTAAAATGTATTTTCTTTGAATGTGGGTTTCAATGCTGTTTTAATGAATGTGAGTTTCAAGGGAAGAAAAGTTTTAATGCTAAGTTTGTTTAGCAGATGTCTTAGTGTTTGTGCTGTAAAATGCAAAATAAAACTTTCAAATGAAGTCGAAATCACCACAGAAGTAAATCAGTACGCACATTAGTGTTTATGGCAAATGGAGTGAAATAGCCAAGTAATGGATCATTGGAATGGCTGCAGGGGGAGGCTCCATTCGACCATGATTTTGAGAGGGGGAAGGGCGGCAAACTTAAAGACAGCCCCAGCTGAACTATACCTCCCAACTGTCCAGATTTTCAAAGAATGAATAGATTTTTGCTTCTTATTTTTGGTTTGTTCCTCATAAAATTTGTGGTTTTCTGGCAAATGATTTATGAATTAAGTCAATAAATAATGACACACTGAGTTTCAGACTTCATAACCTTCAGAAAAATGCATGCTAAAGTATGACCTGTTGTTCTATCAACTGTCTCAGTTTATACAAGAGCAATTTTTAGCAGTTTATATGTTCCCTCAATATATTTGGCCTTGTCCAGATTTATTGCATTAACAGGTTGAGAGGTACATGCAAATAAATTGATTTATAGAATTAGGCATAGCCAAACCTCTCAACTGTCCCTGATTTTGGCTCAAAATGTTGCTCTTCCCCCTAATAATCCCTCCGCAAAATAGCAATTTTGGAAGAAAACATGGAGGGTTTACAATTAAGAAATAACTGTAATAATCAGTTATACATTACTTTTCTTTCAGAAATGCATGTAGATTCTTTTATTTTGTCAGCTGCTCAAGTTAGTAGCGCTAATATTAAAGTGTCCCTTCTTTGACAGGTTCCCAGCTGTATTGTGTGGCTATTTTATATTTTTACATCACATTTTTGGTCCATTTTTCATAAAATTGTGGGGTTTTTTTGTGACAAATCATTAAAGACTGAAGTTAGAAAATAATGACCGACATTTGAGTTTCAGATTTCACACCATTCAGAAAATTCATACTAATGCAAGACCTATTCTATTATCTTTCTAAGTTTATAAGAGCAATATTTAAAAATTGTCCTTATTTTTGGGCCTTTGTCCCACTTCTTTGTATGGCTTTGTCCAGATTTCTTGCTCTGAGGTTGAGAGGTATGACAAATGTGTCAGGGCCATCACAGTCAGCCAGAGACATTTCAAATTGTGACATACTTGTTGCACCCCACTCCCCCATGTAGAGACTCTGGATGTGTCGAAGCAAGGCAAGGAGTAGTTATGCAGTGTAAATGTGCAGAGTATCCCCCCCATCCAAGGTAGACACAAGTACTAGAGTGGCTTTTCATCTGTCCTTGATTTTTGCAGAATGGTCTGGTTTCTGTCATATTTTGTGTACTGTTGATTTATGCTTATTACTCAAAATGCTTGTTGCTCTGTGTTTAAGTAGAAATA